>NW_026652305.1:3253968-3378091 GCF_009828535.3 Hylobates moloch
ATGAGGTCATTGGCAAATAGATGATATGTAAGTCCTTAAGACTGGATGAGATCATGCAGGAGTTACTATAGATAGGAAAAAGAAAAGGGGAATAAAGGAATTAGCCCTAGAATACTACAATATTAAAAGATAAAGGAGAGGAGAAGAAAACCTGACAGGAGGCTATGATGGAGTGATCAATGAAGTAGGAGGAAAACTATTAGTGTGGTGTCCTGAATATGAAATGAAAAGAGGTTTATTAAAGAGGAGTGCCTCGATGTAGCCAAACTGCAAAATCTGGAGGCACAATCCTTCAAAACTGTCCTCACTTAGGAAACCAACTGTAAGTGCGGGGGGGGGGGTTCCCCAAATCCCCTTAAGTATGACAGTTCTCCAGAAGTACTCACAGTACTCTCTGAAAGCTGTTATATTCATTGTCATGGTTTGTTACGGGACAATATACATTAAAACCAGCCAAAGGAAGACGCATAGGGCAGAATCTGGAAAGGTTCTAAGCATAGTTTTTATTGTCATTAGGGCACATTACTCTCTGGAATTGATGCATGATGATATGCACAGCATATTTACAAGCAGGGAAGCTCACCAAACCTCAGTCATTCCTTCATTTTGTAGAAATGACTGCTTATATGATTGTCTACTTGGGGAACCTATTTTCTAGCCCCAAATCCCTAGAAATTGAGCTGATAACAAGGCCCACTATAAATCACTTTTTTTATCATAAATTATTAGGTACAGTTCTAGATGCCCATGATGAATAATAAAGACACCCCCATCACTCAGGAAATTTCAGGCTTTCAGAGGTTATCTCCCAGGAGCAAGGGTAAAAGGCTAGACTTCTCTCTGGGCAAGTCCAAATTCATTACTATACATGGAATGAGTGGTTAAATAGGTCAAACACTGCTGAAATGTCACATTAACTATTGAAGAAACATAGCATTTTTATATGCTGGTAGTAATGATCTTTTAGGAAGTAAGTGTTGACAATGTAAAATGGAAGAGAAAGAATTTCTGAAGGAAAAGTTTTGAGTAGATAAGATCAGATAAGACCTAACCCCAAGGAAGATCAGATAAGACTTGACTCCAAGGTAGAAAGACGGACTATAGACAGGGGCATGACATTTCACCCAAGCTAAGGTGAAAAGCACAGTAGGTGGTTGCAGATACTGATAGATTGATGTGGTGGAACTCTGTAGACATTCTTTTCTGATTACTATGATCTTTTTCACTAAAGTATGAAGCAAAGTCATCAGAAAAGAGTTAAGATGGAAGAAGAGGTGTTAAACATTTAAAGAGAAGGGTCTGGAAAAAGATTCAAGGAAGTACAAGAGAGCTAATGGATTAAAAATAGTATATTGTGTTTCCCATCATCCATAAGGGCTTACTTGAAGTTAGTCATTATAAATTTATATGCTCTAATCATTGTGATTTTCAGATTTTCCTTCAGCAAAATTTAGATGCATTATGCAGGTGTGGAGTGGGAGGAGCGTTGGATTTACTAGGATTGTGGTTTTGCCAAGCATACAAGTTTTCATCATTTGGCTTAGCCTTCCTCCTCCATTCTAGATTCATAATCTGCATGTTTAACCTTTAATTTGCATCCAGAGAGGTTGATCCCTATGGATGGTATCACTAGGGATCCTTTGTAGCTGACATCAGATTGAGGTTCAATCAATGGAAGCTTCTAATGGGAGACTGGGGGTGGGAGGAAAAAAAATATCAGAATATTTTTATCTGCACTTCCTCTGCTCTGGAAGATCTTTCCTGGAAGCAGCAATGTCTTTGTCACATTTCTAGTTCTTACTGCATCAATCTAAAAAAGGACACTAGATAAAATTATCTCTAAATATGTTGGGCTTACTCAGAAATAAGAAATAAGGATTATAAAGTGTTCTCGTTCACAGCTTAATCCCTATGACTTCGGAGGCCAAGGTAAGAGAATCACTTCAGCCCAGGAGTCCAAGACCCTGTCTCTAACAAAGTAAGTAAAAAACACACACAGAAAAAACAATTATCCAGGTGTAGTAGGACATGCCTGTAGTTCTAGCTACACAGGAGGCTAAGCTGAGGCAGAGGCATCACTTGAGCCCAGGAGTTTGAGGCTGTGGTGAGCTATGGTAGAGTCACTGCATTCCATCCTGGGCAACAGGTCAAGAACCATCTTTAGAAAAAAAAAAAAAAAAAGATTATGGACTAGAATGCAGAGAATGGCAGATGCCACCAGTACACTCAGTGAGGGAAGGATAAGGGGAGCTTTTATTTGCAAAACGAGATTTTCATAAGCTGCTTAGAAAGAGTTCCTTGGTTCCAGAGGCTCAAAGTCAGAGTTGTCAATTCTTTTGTGGAGACACTGTTACCAAGCAAGGGTTCTTTCAAGAACATCTTATCTGAATTACTACAGTCCTAATGAATGTCTAGTGATAAACCTTATCAAAATAGGATATGTGTGAAGGATGTTAAAACATTTTAAAAAGTCCTTGGAAACCATTCTTATCTCAGACATGTCCATGAGCCTCCTCTCTTGCAGGCCTTCCCCTTCTGGATCTATTTTGTCTGGGTGTGACAAAAAGTGACTTTATCATGGTATCTGCAACTTTCACATTTCCCCCTTTTGATCAAGATCTTTTCCCAAAAGCATCATTGATCAATTAACATTAGTCAGGTTTTAAGTGTTCCTCAGTGCTGGGCTGGACTTTTTCAAGTAAGTTGGTCTTGTTCCACACTGAACAAAGGTGATTAACAGCTTGAAGTCAGCGTCAAAACTCTTGTAGCCACATTAGAGCAACAAAAAGGCCAGAAAGAGAAGCTCTTAGAATCAGTTTGTCTGAATTTTATATTAAAATTTGATTTTGTCTATTTCATAGGCATTGGCTATCATTTCAAGCACTGGGCTAACGTTATTTTGTAAAGAGTTATATTTCTAAATAGATTTTACAGACAACAGGTACACAGTTTAAAAGAAAAATACAAAGCATGAACAACAGCAATATGACAAGTCCAGTTTTCATGATGGTTTTGAGCCATGATCCTTGACTTAAAGGTAACTAACTGAACAGATCAAATGACCATAGGGAACTGAGCGAGACTTGTAGCCAGGTATGTTGTTTTCTTATTTTACATAACTGAGTCTTAACTTCCCCAGAGGAGTTTACTTAGGTAAAGCATGCACTAGTAGCAATAGCACAGACAATGCTTTGATTAGCTAATAAATAATCAAGAGTGACCCTTATCTAACACTACTCTGTCTAGAAAAGCTAATGAGTGCTGCTGTGCAACAATAGCCTTTGCAGTGGGGTCTGCAAAAACTCCTAGGGTAGCAGATAAATTTTGTATCATTTCTTCCTTAGCAGAAACATCATACCATGCCACAAAAGATCTGCAAAAGGAAGAACATCCAGAGTCCTGTAACCCACTTAATGACTCATGGTTAACTCTTTGATGTAGTAGGAGGGTCTAGGGGGGGATTATCCAGATGATAATTTTTAGAACTATTATATATTGACAAAAGAGCAATCAGATATTCCAACCCACATTAGCCTCCTGCTATCCAAGTGTCTAAACATCTGGAGCCCCATACTGAGGTATCTCACCCATAAAAGTAAACGTACATGATAGCAGTACAGAAAATTCTTCCATCTATGAATTTTCTATACATGGTAGAATTAAACCAGGAGTCAGTTATATTACTAAATATTGCTATTAGCCCTTTCTTTTGTAGTTGGTCCATATGTTTTTTTTTCTTTTTACATATGTTAGGAGGACCCAAGGAGGTTTCCCCCTGGGACTACAGACTGAGAAATGCAGATGAGGACATCCTCCTTCCAGGGAGAAAATAAAGCTAAGAATTAGAAGGGAGAAAGGGCATACAGGCCTGGCCCAGGTATCTTGGGGGAAAAAAACCATCTACTCAAATGTTGTCTACTTCAAGTCCCAGATATTTTAAGACAATTTCTAGTTTTAATTTGTTGATAAGAGTGCAGGCTCACTTAAGAGATAATAGATTTTTAGATGAGGTACGTGTATCCAGGAATCAGTTTCTTTAAGCTTGGCAGTGCAGATTTTTTTTTTTAACAAATGTGACATGGGCCTTTGCAGTGAAGTTGGAGGTAGTCTTTTCCAGTAGACAAAATACCATGACAAAATACCATGATTGTAGGTTATAATGTTCTAGTTCTTTGTCCCCTGGGAGCACACTTTGGAAAGATTGTTCTACCAGAGTATAATTTTTTTTTTTTTTTTTTTTTTTTTGAGACGGAGTCTCGCTCTGTCGCCCAGGCTGGAGTGCAGTGGCGCAATCTCGGCTCACTGCAAGCTCCGCCTCCCAGGTTCACGCCATTCTCCTGCCTCAGCCTCTCCGAGTAGCTGGGACTACAGGCGCCTGCCACCACGCCCGGCTAATTTTTTGTATTTTTAGTAGAGACGGGGTTTCACCGTGGTCTCGATCTCCTGACCTCGTGATCCGCCCGCCTCGGCCTCCCAAAGTGCTGGGATTACAAGCGTGAGCCACCGCGCCCAGCCTCAGAGTATAATTTTTATCTGTAGCCTTAATTATAATTTTATAATATTAAAGCATTTCACCTTCTATTAATTTGGAGTCAAAAGAAGTTGGGGCCAAATGCATAGGGAGTGCAGTAATTATCTGAAATAGTGAGAGCTTATGTAATCAAAGGGGGTAGTTCTAAGTTCAAATTCACTATACATAGGTCTTTTGGCCATGGCAGGTGTAACATTCCCAAAAGCTTTTCAAATTGATTTTTAAGAGTGCTATTGTTATGTTCAACTAGTATAGAGGACTGAGGATAATTAACACAATGAAAGTTCTGTAAGATTGGTCAGAAACCACACTCTTGTTTGATAATTTGCCTGGTAAAATTAGTTTCTCAGTGACTGTGGAGCTTAAGGGGTAAAACTCCAGGTAGATTTTTTTTTTTTTTTAATAATAGGACATTAGCCATTCCAGAAGTGCTTGCTCATCTGCAGGAAAAGGTTTCAACCCAATGGGAAAACATATAGATAAAAACTAAAATATAATTGTATTAATGTGAAGGAGATCGATGAATAAAATCCATCGGCTAATTCTCAAATGGCCCATTAAGGTGGTTAAAATGGCCTGGGGCTGTACACACTTGCTTTCTACGATGAGCAGGGGCAGGATAAATAAACATTTTTCAACTACGGTGTTGACGTTGCCCTATCAGTATTTTTTCATAAAAGTAATAATCTTTTCTGTAGTCTAATGACTTAATTAAGTACAGTATTTAATAACAAAAATTTCATGGGGTCTGGAAGAAAGGTTTTTTGTTGTGTTTGTTTTGTTTGTTTGTTTTGGCTAAAACCAGAGTTCCTCTTTATCATTAAACTAGCAGCTGTTATTTTTCCAATTTGGGTTTTTTGTTTTATTTTCTGTTTTTGGCCTCTGTTGCCCAATTCTGTGCATCTTTAGTAATTATTTTCAATTCATTTCTTAGGAATCTTTCTAGTTGGGTCATGACAAAGATTTGATCAGAAGGATCTTTAAGGGCACCATTCTTTGTTGTGTTATTAGCCAGGTAATTTCCTCTAGTTCCCATAGCGTCTGGTTTTGAATGGCCTAAAAATTTGATAATGGCTAGAGGGTGGATAGCTGTATTACATCTAATAATTCTATTATATAAATCCAATTCTTTATTTTGTCTTCATTGGAAGTAAGGAAACCTCTTTGTTTTCATAACATTCCAAAGCAATTTGTAAGTCCTACCAGCTGTCTGTGTAATCATTAACAGTCTTTCTCAGCAAGGAGACAGGCTTGAGTGAGGCAATTAGCTTTCCTGCTGGGCTGAAGAGGCTAAAGGCAAAAGAGCAGCTTTCACCACCTCAAAGGCATTAGTGGTTATAGAGCCTACACAATACTTGCCAGAGTCATTTTGTAAATATGAGCCATCCGTAAACCAGGACAACTAAGCATTGCCTAGGAGACTCTCTTGGAGATCCTCCGAGGTCTATCAGAGTTAAGCAGTCATGTGGTGTCTCACTTGAAGGATATGGCACAAGAGTTACAGAGTTAAGGTTATTGCAACATGAGTGATATAAGAAGAAGGAAGTAGGAGAAGTTCATAAGAAGCAAATCAGCTAGCAAAGGATGCTATATTAGTCTGTTCTCACGCTACTAATAAAGGCATACCCACAACTGAGTATTTTATAAAGGAAAGAGGTTTAATGGACTCACAGTTTCACATGGCTGTGGAGGCCTCATAATCATGGCGGAAAGCAAAGGAGAAGCAAAGCTTTATCTTACACGGTGGCAGGCAAGAGAGCTTGTACAGGGGAACTCTCATTTATAAAACCATCAGATCTCATGAGACTTATTCACTACCACAAGAACAGTATGAGGGAAATTGCCTCCATGATTCAATTATCTCCACCTGGCCCCACCCTTGACATGTGGGGATTATTGCAATTCAAGGTGAGATTTGGGTGGGGACACAGCCAAAGCATATCAGATACTGAGTGAGATGTGAGTTTAAGACAGCTTACTAGAGAGTGATGTTGGTCCCTATACTTTGGGTTAAGATTCCGAATGTGTTTCCTTTCTTTACACATACGAAGAGGAAAAAAAGAGATTTTATAATTAAGATGCCCTGGAGCTGAAAAATGTACCAATTTTTCCTTTGGTTTAAAAACTTACTTTTCAGATTTTGCCCCTAAAGAGACAGATTTGATTCAGCAGTGATGGGTGGCATTATTTTTGGTTTTTGAACAGAGAATGATATAACAAATGAGGAAACTTGGGAAGTCAGACGACTCCAAGGTTGAGTCAGCACAGTTTGCTTTGTTAAATTGTAAAATTATTTCCCTGTTCTGAGGGAAAAAAAGTTCTAACATAGTATTTTTCTTGAAAATCAAGTCCAAGGAGGAAGTAGATAGGGAAGAATTAACAAGCAAAAAAGGGACAAGTGCCTTGGAGAGGGACAAGTTAGAAAGGGATGGGCTGTGAAACAAAAACAGCTAAAAGCTTGTTTGAAACTCCCATGTGTATCTTTTTATTAGCCCAAGGCATGGGCTGATTGTGGCTGGTGGGGTTAAGAGTTGATACTCTTGCTCCAGTATCTGTAAGCACAAAGACCTCATTCCCAACTTGAAGAGTGGTTTCACCTAGATGATTGAGGGAACTGGGAAGAGCCCCTGTAGTCCTTGGTGCCTGAACAGGCAGACTGAAGAGTTGTCTCCAGGTGGGGAAGAAGGGTTGGGTAGCTGGGAAATGTAAACAATACTTTTTGAGTAGTAGTAAATTACTAGGAAGAAGAAATGTGAGGTAGGGACTGGCAGAACTTGTTTTCTGGTCACAATCTTGCTGACCAAAACAGGATCTGTTCCAGACAGGATAAAGAGAAGAAACTGGCAGGAACGAGTGATGGAGACGAAAGTGATCCTTAGCTGCTCTCATTGCTCATTGACATAAGACACTCCCACCAGCACCACGACAATTTAAAAATGCCATGGCAATGTACCCAGGCATTGCCATCCCTCTCTAAGGCAACAACCCAGAAGTTATTGCCCCTTTCTGAAAATGTTCTAAATAGCCAGCCCCTCAGTTTGCATTGACATACCGTTAATTTACATGTAATTGAAAGTGTGCTTTCCTGAGTATAAATACAGTTGCCAAGAGCCCACACATTGTTCACTCTGGCCACATGGCCTAAGAGGTAAGCTTGCTCCGCAAGGAGCAGTACCATTTAATAAAAATTGCTGTCTAATATCATCAACTCACTCTTGAATTCTTTCCTGGGCAAAGTGAAGAAACCTCCCAGGCTAAGCCCCAATTTGAGGGCTTGCCTCTCCTGCATCAGATGAACCTGGGACATGGGAGGCAGACATTAAGAGAAGGTGAAAGGTGAAGTTGCACAAGAAAAAAAGGCTATTTTATTATGTAGATAAAGTACCCCAGGTAATCTCTTGGAGCTGCCCTTAGAAAAATAGAGTCTGTTTGGGTGTGGTAACAAATTCCAGTCTTTTCTCTTCTAGTGGTTGATCTTTCCTTGTTATTTGATGAGATCTCTAGGAAGAGGACTTAAAGCAATTGCGTTTCTTTTGGAAAGAATCTTTCTTGAACAAAGAAAAAAAATTCCAAAGGGAAACCCTTTCTGAGTTTGGTGTGATCCAGGTGAGATTAGAAGGACTTTGGTTCTAAGGCCACTGCTAAGGCCTTTTAGCATCTTAAAGCACCAGTCTTTAGGGTTATCACTTTGTGAAATCCAACAGAATCATATAGTATGTAATCTTTTGAGACTGGATTTTTTTTCACTTAGCATAATTTTCTGGAGACTTATTAAAGTTGATGAGAAAGAGATTTTCAGGCTTTTTTGGCACTCTCTTTTCCAGTGGCCTGGCTTCTTATGGTAGTAGCCTGGCCCAGGATGTTTCTTCCCAGTGTTATGTCTGGGAAGCTCCATCTGCTGTAATAGGAGATTTAAAACTTGAGTGGTTTTCTCTGTATTAGTGTCCTCATAGGTGCCAGCAAGCTGATTTGCCAAATTATCTAGATCAGAAGTAGGTATAGTTTTCCATTCTATCCAGGCTCTTTGGACAAGCTGAGAGAGTTCTCCAGAAAGGAGAACTGTAATTCTGCTCACAAACAGAATTAAAGCCTACTTGAATAGATTCAACATCTATAGGTAATTCATAATTTTCTCTAAGTACAACCTGGATTTGATATATTTTTTTAAAAACATGGCCTGGAGTACAACTGTAATGGCTGGAAAGTGGCTCATCAGGTTCTTAAATATGGGACTGGATTTTATCGCAGTCTAAACGTAACGCCTAAGGTTCTTGCCTAGCCACGCCAAAGAATTCGTGTGGCGGCTGACCCCGGCAAGTGATAGAGACATGGACCAAGAGAGAGAAAAAGCTGTAGGCTTTACTGGGCAGAGTGAAAGTACAAAGCTTCCACAGTGTGGAAGGGGCCCCAACGGGTAGCCAGAGTTAGATTATATGATTGCCTTTTAAACTCCTTAAGGTGGGAAATACCTGAGGCGGGAAGATGTTACTAGAGCAAGAAACAAAGACAGTAAATTATTTTGTAACATGTCTTAGATTTGGAAGAAGAACGGAATTGCAACTTAGGTTTCATCTACTTTATGACCTTGCAGAGGCACGGCAAAGGAGACAGGATCTTACAGGACTTTACAAAGTATGTTTACAAGGAATTGAAATTGGAGTATAGATAAGGTCCACTGGTCACAGACAAACGGGCAGTTAAGGTTCCTTTTAGTTTCGGGGGAGGGGGAAGAGAGAGGGAGAGAGGACACACGGAAACTTACAGCAAAATTTTTGCTGTTTACAGCTTTCTTGGGGAAGAAAACACATGCACAAATCGTGGTATTAGAAATGTTTTAAGCATATATCTTCAATATTATTCATCCAAGACCGAAGTAAGTCCTGATGCAGGAAATGAGTGAGTTTCACAGCTTTCTGAGCCCGTACTTGACTTAGTAAGCCCAGCTGGCACCTCCTCTCATAAAGTTTTAAGGAAAGCCTCAAGAATGGCCTCATGGAAGTTTTTGCTACGCCTTCAGTTCTGTCACAGTCTTTAGAGGTGTTTTTGTCTCATTCTCCCTCAGGATCACACCAAAAAGCCTTGGTCATTCAGCATGGTGCCTGACCTTCAGCAAATATGTGAGTCAACTGGTATAGGTCAGAAAACCTGGGGTTGATAGGCCTGACTTACTAAGTGGAGTTAATCAGCAAACTGGGGAGGGCTCTCAGTGATCCGTGGAAATTCCTTGGCAATGGCTTGAAGTTAAGCTTGCATAAAAGAAAAATGGGAATTTGAGGTTTAGAAGAATTATCAGTGAGTTTAACTTTAAAATGACAGGTTTTACCAGACCAAAGAAGGATAGAGAGCAAGAACAGAGGAAAGGGAAGGAGAGGTCTCTTCTAGAGAGGACAGAGTCTGGACCTAAGGCCTTCCTTAACTGTTTCTTTGTCTCAGTTAATTTTGAGATAACATATTACTACTCTAATAATTTACACATGAGATAACAAAGGCCCAGATTGTTTTTTGTTTTTGTCATTGTTGTTTTTTTATTTGACAAATATCTCAGACTAGTTAAATGACAGAAAATAGAATTAGAACTAATGACTTCGTAAGTTCAAAGTGTGTGTGTGTTTGTGTGTGTGTGTTGAATGATACCCTGCTTCCTTATGAAAGGACAGAGACACATTGTCTTTGTCATAACTGTAGGGTAGTCCAATATTCATGACAAACAACCAACAGGTAATAAAGAGGAGCTCAGATTAATTCAGTTTATTTTGGGCCCTTTTTGAATAGTAGAATTCTTTTCAATGTTTCTACAGTGTCTCTGTGTGTTTTGTTTTCAATTGTGCTCAAATGGGTCAACCTCTATTTTCATAGTTATTAAATTCATACCTTAATCACAGAGATTAAAATAATTAAAAGCACCTATAAGTCTTAAGTTCATAAATCACTTCTGACACCATAATTATGTACATAAGAGACTACTGCCAAAATTAAATCCCTATGTCTCCATGTTTTTGTCTGAAATTCCTTTGTCTAGTATTAAGGAGTTAAGAAAAAAGAACAACTTCTGCAATACTTCCTACAAAAAACCCCACAAAAAACATCTACTTTAAACAGGGTTACTATCATTACAGATGCAATTTTTTTTTAAATTTAAAAACTAGGAACTGAGCTACCTATACAGCTTATTTTAATTGAATGCTTATTTCTCTTTCTATTCAGTTTCCTGGTGACCAATTGAATTGTCAGAAGAAGGCATTTTATGTACAGAGTGTTTATTTATCTCAGATAAAAGGGACTATTCAAGCAGACAACAGAAATAAATAATGCCTGATGAATTCTATCTACTGAACTAATTCTCATTTAGTGGTAACTCTATGGTCTACAAAAATGAAAATGATTGTATAAGTTAGTTGATGTATTACTGTATTGCTTCTATTCATTGTTTCTGAACTATGGAAAGTACTGAAATGAAGGCACATTTGTGGAATACAAAATGCAAATGAACCTAATTTGGAAGTAGGATAAACAAATTGGAGAGAGTTAATTGCTTTTTTTAATGTAGCATGGTTGGCTTAGGACTTCTTACTCAAAGACATACTATAGCTTGGAACTTTTATGTGTTTTTTAAAAATCTATACTCTAGAGTTTTGGCGGAAAAAGTAATTTGGGTACTAGTATGGGCATTCTGTTTTGATAACTAAACTCCCAAAGCTCACAATGTGGGTATCACCACAGTCCATGGTTTGGACTTCAACCTTTTAGGCATCAGGTTGCACCTTTACATTTATTCAGAGTTAATAAGACTTAAGAAATTGAATAAATAATTATCTCTAGAAGAGTTGAAGTTAAAAGAAAAGATTACATATTTCTATGGGCTGACTTGTGTTCTCTGAAAATTCATATGTTGAAACTCTGATCACCAATACCTCAAAATGTGGTAGTATTTGGACACAGATCTTTAAAGATGTGATTAATTTAGAATTAGGCCCTTTGGGTGAAGCCCTGATCCAATATATTTGATGCCCTCATAAAAAGAGAAGACACTAGCGGCACTGGAGCACAGAGAGAGAACTTGTAAGGATACACAATGAGAAGGTGGCCATCTGCAAGCCAAAGAGAGGGGCCCAATGAGAAATCAACACTATTGACACCTTGATCTTTGTCTTGTCACCTCTGGAACTGTGAACAAATATGCTTCTGATTTTTTTTTTTTTTTTTTGTAGACATGGAGTCTTGCTTTGTCGCCCAGGCTGGAGTGCAATGGCATGATCTCAGCTCACTGCAACCTCCACCTCCCGGGTTCAAGCAATTATCCAGCCTCAGCCTCCAGAGTAGCTGAGATTACAGGCACATGCCACCATGCCTGGCTAATTTCTTTTGTATTTTAGTAGAGATGGGATTTTACCATGTTGCCCAGGTTCAAACTCCTGAGCTCAGGCAATCCGCCCACCTCGGCTTCCTAAAGTGCATGTTTCTGTTTTTTAAGCCACCCAGCCTGTGGCATTTTATTATGGCAGCCCTAGAAAACTAATATATGCACTAATTGTTATAAAATGAGATTACAAATATAAAATGGAACAGATCATATATCTTCTGACCAGCACATTTTTCTGTAAAAGAAATTTACACAGGCACCAAGAAAGTAATCAGACAATAGATTCTTAGTTATGTAAATTATTAAGGTTTTTAAATTTTTAATTATTTGAACCAGGAGAGCCCAGTTTGAGGCTCACAAATTGAAGTCCAATAGCAGATGCAAGTCGGTGATGATCTTTGGAGAAAAGACAATATTAGAAATCTAAAAACACATTGTCTTGCTAAATGTCCTCAAGGAACTGTACTATCATCTCAATGTTATCATCTGTCTTTCATTTAGTGTATATGTTTTTGTGGGCATAAGTTTGGATGTGGGTGAGAATGGGCTATAGTAAATTTCCAAATACTTTTTAACAGGGCAAATAGAAGAATCCTCTGTTGGCCTCCCCCTGGTCTAGTTTGTTCTTGTGTATCAGGAGTTCCTTTGGATTCAAGCAAAAAATTTCCAATTAACAGTAATTAAACTTATAGTAGTTTAGTTTCCTCATGTAACAGATGCTCATCCTAAACTTAGGATGCTTTTTTATCCTAAACTGATAAGTTTGCCTTCAAATGATTCTAATATGATTCATTTTCTTTTTCTAGGCACAAAAATCAGGGGAAGACTAACAATAAAAGGCTTTTTAATAACATATAAGACACTCTCTTACTAAGGAATTCCACATATATCCCATTGTTCTTAATTGTGTCACATGGTGAACCTTGTTTGAAAGATTTTCAGCCTCAGTAAAAGAAGAAGATAAGAGAAAAATGGTTGTTGAGGGCTTAAAATAGTCAGTGGACAGACTGTGTCAGCCAACCCATGAAAGGAAATAGCCTGTAAAACTCTATCTAACACATTTAATCTTCCCAGGGGAGACATTTTTGCTAATGGGACCAGTTGAGTTCTATGCTTAGAGTAAACTCTTACTGAAATTATCTCTGTGGTTGCAGTTTGCTTTACATCTAAAAAGTAGCTTTCTTCGATTTTTTTTGATAAGCTCTTTCTTGTATCTTTTCAGATCCATGTTTTCTATCTTTAAATATATAAATGTATTTAATTAGGTTGAAGTAAAATATTACTAGGGTAAGAAGTCATTCTGCTTTGTTAAACTTGAGTTCCATTATTGCTACTGAGACTCATTCTGTGCATAAGCCTCTCTAAGTGAGAAGATCACTTATACACTGCCAAGTGGGTAAGACTTCACCTACTTGCAATCTAACAAGTCGGCCTGGCACAGTTTTAAGGATGCTGCAGAATAAACAAAACCACTGGGTTAGAGACTTTGGACAGTCGATTTCTGACAATAAAAGCAGCAGCCAGAGTACCAGCACTTTTTTACACTGGATTCTCAAGTACCAATTTCCATGGAGTGACACAAAGAGGGACAGGGGATACTTACGCAGGAGGTGGGTTTGTTATAGGTAAGAAACTCTGAGGTTTGGAAAATGGACTCTCTCATAATAGTCAGGAAGCACGCCTGTGCTTTGCTCTGGATGGAGTCACTATATCTTTCAAGGTGATTTGCAATATAAACATCTGTGAAAAGATAATCCAACACAAAGGGTACTTAGAACCATGCTCCAAAGACTTGCAGATATGTGGATAAATGTAGCTTTATTTAATGAGCCCATCTCCTCTGAACTAAACTGTTTAAAGGTGACATGGGGAAGAGAGAATAAATGGAGAGAAGAAACTCCTAAATACCAGAAGACCAATAAAATTAATTACATATTTCTTAATGCTCATCAGTATATTTTTAATTGCTTAAGAACAGAAGAAAAATATCTCTTCAGAAAAAATAAAATTTACAAAACGTCTAAAGATAATTTTTTCCATAACTCATATCCTTGATTTAATGTACAAATACCTAATTTTGTAATAGAATAATTATATTTGTTGTTTTACAATTCAATGAGAGGATAAGCTAAATAGAACTCTACAAATAGCTGGATGTAATAAACACTATATAACAGAATCTAACATGTAATTACTCTATACCTGAAAATAAAAATATTTAAATACAAGACTGTACCCTTACTAGAATGATAAAGGCAAAATATCATGATATTTTTATAGATATATTTGAATTAAGTACCTTATTTGAAGAAAAAATATTTAATTTACTCAAATTTTTGAATACTAGTTTAGTGTATGAAGTAAAACTACTTATATAGAGAAGACAATTCTTTTTTATTTGGTTGCAGTATACACAATAGGCATATGCTATATTCGGTGTTATCCATTATATGTTATGTGCTATATGATACATAATATATTATGTATATTACTCCATATTTACAGCAGGCACCAGTCTTTCTTACCGGTCTTGAAGCAAATTGCTATGACTGTCTATGGAGAAGGCCATGTGGCAAGTAACTACTGATGTCCTCTACGTTATAAGAGGAATTTCCAACCTACAGCCAGTAAGAAGCTGGAGCTTTCATTTATACAGCTACAGGAAACCAAAGCAAATCCTCCCTACATGAAACTCCAGCCAAGAGGCCAACACCTTAATTGGAGCCTTGAGAAACCCTCAGCAGAAGACAGCATAGCAAGAGATAACTAACGTAATCTCTATGCTCAGAAAAGATGCAAAACCCACAGAGGCCCATAGAGAATCTTCTCCCAACATTGCACTGAGGAGCTCTCAACTACACATATTATAAAAGTTAGTAACTTTCCCAATTAAATAACGAGCTGTCAAATGCAATAAGACAACTGAAAAGAGGCCTCACAGAGTATAATTAGCTGTCTTTTTCCTTTTTCCACACAAATGTTGTAACACTTCTTATTTGCAAGGTGTTACCATAGTATGTAACAGAAAAATAAGTGAGACATGGATAATGTATTAAAGAATTTTCCATCTAGTAACAGATGTGAAATACTGTGCTACTCAATTGTTACATCCTTTGCTCAGAAACAATCTTAGCCTCATATGTAGCTAAATGTGTCCATCTGTACACAATTGTCTAATGTTTCCAGTTCATACTTTTTTTTTCACAGAAAATCTACTGTATTGAGTACACATTAGGAAAAAAATCTTGTTTTTCTTAGCATCAAAATTTCCAGTTACTCTTCCACTCTATTAGCTCAGTAAAAAGATGCACTGGAGGTGATTCTATCCTTGAAGCAGTTGGAATACAAAGGATAATCAATTGATTGGTGAGCTTTCCTAGATTCCTAGGTTATTCCAGTACATATGCAGCTTTTGTTTTGCTCTGAAGCATATGCAAGCTGAAACATAGCATTGAATTATTTAGGTATGAAGAACAACTCTAGATGCTATTTGTGGACAGGGAAAGGAAAATGTAAAAGGTGATGTAGTGATAGAGCCGGTGACCAGAGAATATCTCTTGAGAAGAGAAAACAGATTATCCATCTGTCCGTATATCTATCTAAACAACTATCATCTATAATGTGTTGTCATATGGTGTACAAGGGGAATAAATTTTCCGTGTATTCCTTGACATTTCAATAAAATCTATAACTCTGGGAGTGATATTTTTAGGGAATAGACTACTTGCTAAGGTGTTACATTATCCAGGTCAGTGCAGAGTGAAAAAAAAAAGAAAAAAACACCATTGGGATCCCAGCTACATTTGAACTAAAATTTTAATGCACATTAAAATTTATGTGCCTGTCTCTAATCAGATAAATCAGAAATTCTTTGGAATTCTTTAGTATAATATGTGTGTGTATTATTCATGTTTGTATGTGCTGCACCTGACACAGCACACTGCATGGTAACATACATGTAATGTAACGAGCAATCTGTTGGGTTTTTTTAGATTTTAAATAAATAGGTAGATGAAGATTTTATAGCCAACTTCCAACAGAAGTATGGTATTGTGGCCATAGATTAAATGAGAGACAAGCCTAGTTGTTGTCCTTTACATACATTGACGTCTACAGGTTTTCTTTTGTTTTTGTAAATCTTGATTATAAATATTTAACACATTGAATGTTTTAGCTATCATATTTTCTTAAGAATAACTAACATGGCTGGGCCCGGTGGCTCATGCCTGTAATCCCAGCACTTTGGGAGGCTGAGGCAGGTGGATCATGAGGTCAGGAGTTTGAGACCAGCCTGGCCAACATAGTGAAACCCCATCTCGACTAAAAATACAAAAAATTAGCTGGGTGTGGTGATGGGCCCCTGTAATCCCAGCTACTCAGGAGGCTGAGGCAGGAGAATCGCTTGAACCTGGGAGGCGGAGGTTGCAGTGAGCTGAGATCATGCCATTGCACTTCAGCCCAGGCGACAGTGAGAGACTCTGTCTAAAAAAAAAAAGAATAATTTCTCAAAGAACAAGTACAAATCAACTACCTAATATCTTGTTATATGATGTAATATTGTTTTAATTCATGCAAAACAAGTATAGTCTAATGTTGCAGAAAGTAAACTAAGATCATACTGCAATCTGATTGGTATCAGTACTAAAGTATGTGACAGAATATAAAAATGTATTTGAGAAATCAAATCACCTGTCAGTGATTTTATTGAATTAATTTTTAAATTTTGCCAATTATATAATCATGTTCTGAAATACAATTTTCAGAACATGATCAAAAGTTTAATATTTTACATGGTTTCTATTTGCAACCAAAACAGAACTGCTCTTGACTACTTAGTGTTTGTCTGCAAAGAAATTCCACTGTGCTGTGTTCACTCACAGGGATACAAAATCTAGATTATTTGCTATGGTCATGCTACAAAACAACAAAATATTTATTTTAATTGAAAAAATCTTTTTAAAAATTTATTTCTTCTAAAAAGAAAAAAACAGGATACATGTGCAGAACGTGCAGGTTTGTTACACAGGTATACGTGTGCCATGGTGGTTTGCTACACCTACTGACCAGTCCTCTAAGTTCCCTCTCCTTAGCCCCCGCAGCCCAACAGACTCTGGTGTGTATTGTTCCCCTCTCTGTGTTCATGTGTTCTTAATGTTCATCTCCCACTTATGAATGAGAACATGCGGTGTTTGGTTTTCTGTTCCTGTTTTAGTCTGCTGAGAATGATGGCTTCCAACTTCATCTATGTCCCTGCAAAGGACATGATCTCATTCGTTTTTATGGATGCATTACATTTTCTTTAGCCAGTCTATCACTGATTGGCATTTGGGTTGGTTCCATGTCTTTGCTATTGTAAATAGTGCTGCAATAAACATACATGTGCATGTGTCTTTATAGTAGAATGATTTATAATCCTTTGGGTATATACTCAGTAATGGGATTGCTGGGTCCAGTGGTATTTCTGGTTCTAGATCCTGGAGGAATCACCATATGGTCTTCTAAAATGGTGGAACTAATTTACATTCCTATCAACAGTGTAAAAGCGTTCCTATTTCTCCATAGCCTTGCCAGCATCTGTTGTTTCCTGACTTTTTGACAGTCGCCATACTGAGTGGTGTAAGATGGAATCTCATTGTGGTTTTGATTTGCATTTCTCTGATAATCAGTGATGTTGAGCTTTTTTTCATATGTTTATTGGCCACATAGATGTCTTCTTTTGAGAAATGTCTGTTTATATCCTTTGCTCACTTTTTGATGGAGTTTTTTTTTTCTTGTAAATTTGTTTAAGTTCCTTGTAAATTCTGGATATTAGACCTTTGTCAGATGGATAAATTGCAAAAATTTTCTCCCATTCTGTAGGCTTCCTGTTCACTCTGATGACAGTTTCTTTTGCTGTGCAGAAGCTCTTTAGTTTAATTAGATTCCATTTGTCAATTTTGACGTTGTTTCAATTGCTTTTGGAGCTTTCGTCATGAAGTCTTTCCCTTGCCTGTTGTCCTGAATGGCATTGCCTAGGTTTTCTTCTAGCTTTTTTATGGTTTTCAGTTTTACATTTAAGTCTTTAATCCATCTTGAGTTAAATTTTGTATAAGGTGTAAGAAAGGGGTCCAATTTCAGTTGCTGCTTATGGCTAGCCAGTTTTCCCAGCACCATTTACTGAATAGGGAATCCTTTCCCCATTGTTGTTTTTGTCAGGTTTGTCGAAGATCAGATGGTTGTAGATGTGTGGTGTTATTTCTGTAGTCTCTGTTCTGCTCCATTGGTCTAGATGTCTGTTTTGGTACCAGTACCATGCTGTTTTGGTTACTGTAGACTTGTAGTATAGTTTGAAGTCAAGTAGCATGATACATCCAGCTTTATTGTTTTTGCTTAGGATTGTCTTGGCTTCATGGGGTCTTCTTTGATTCTATATGAAATTTAAAATGTTTTTTTTTTCTAATTCTGTGAAGAATGTTAATGGTAGTTTGATGGGAATAGAATTGAATTTTTAAATTACATTGGGCTGAATGGCCATTTTCATGATATTGATTCTTCCAATTCATGAAGATGGAATGTTGGAATGTTTTTCCATTTGTTTGTGTCTTCCCTTCTTTCCTTGAGCAGTTGAGTGGTTTGTAGTTTTCCTTGAAAAGGTCCTTCACATCTCGTGTTAGCTGTATTCCTAGGTATTTTATTCTGTTTGTAGTAATTGTGAGTGGGAGTTCATTCATGATTTGGCTCTCTGCTTTCCTATTGTTGGAGTAAAGGAATGCTTGTTATTTTTGCACATTGATTTTGTATCCTGAGATTGCCAAAATTGCTTATTGGTTCAAGAAATTTTGGGGCTGAGATGTTGGGGTTTTCTAAATATCAATTCATGTTGTCTGCAAAGACAACTTGACTTCCTCTCTTCCTATTTGAATAACTTTATTTTTTTTTTATTTTGCCTGATTGACCTGGCCAGAACTTCCAATACTATATTGAATAGGAGTGGTGAGAGAGGGCACCCTTGTCTTGTTCCAGTTTTCAAAGGCAATGCTTCAAGCTTTTGACCATTCAATATGATACTGGCTGTGTGTTTGTCATAAATAGCTCTTTTTTTTCTTTTTTTTTTTTTTTTTTTTTTTTTGAGAAAGAGTCTTGCTCTGTCACCCAGGCTGGAGTGCAGTGGCACAATCTTGGCTTACTGCAAGCTCCGCCTCCCAGGTTCATGCCATTCTCCTGCCTCAGCCTCCCTAGTAGCTGGGACTACAGGCGCCCGCCACCGTGCCCAGCTAATTTTTTGTATTTTTAGTAGAGACAAGGTTTCACTGTGTTAGCCAGGATGGTCTCGATCTCCTGACCTCGTGATCCGCCCGCCTCGGCCTCCCAAAGTGCTGGGATTACAGGTGTGAGCCACTGCGCCCAGCCAGCTCTTATTATTTTAATATATGTCCCATCAATACCTAGTTTATTGGGAGTTTTTAACATGAAAGGATGTTAAATTTTATCGAAGGCCTTTTTTGCATCTATTGAGATAATCATGTGGTTTTCGTCTTTGGTTCTGTTTATGTGATGGATTAAGTTGATTGATTTGTGTATGCTGAATCAGCCTTGCATCCCAGGGATGAAGCCAACTTGATCATGGTGGCTAAGTTTATTGATGTGCTGCTAGATTTGGTTTGCCAGTATTTTATTGAGGATTTTTGCATTGACGTTCATCAGGGATATTGGCCCGAATTTTTCTTTTTTTGTTGTGTCTCTTCCACATTTTGGTATCAACATGATGCTGGCTTCATAAAATGAGATAGGGAGGATTCCCTCATTTTCAATTGTTTGGGATAATTTCGGAAGGAATGGTACCAGCTCTTCTTTGTATTTCTGGTAGAATTCAGCTGTAAAGCTGTCTGCTCCTGGCTTTTTTTGTTTGGTAGGCTATTAATTACTGCCTCAATTTCAGAGCTTGTTATTGGTCTATTCAGGGACCCAAATTATTCCTTGTTTAGTCTTGGTAGGGTTTATGTGTCCAGAAATTTATCTATTTCTTCTAGATTTTCTAGTTTATTTGCATAGAAGTGTTTACAGTATTCTCTGTTGGTAGTTTGTATTTCTGTAGGGTCAGTGGTGATATCCCCTTTATCATTATTTATTGTGTCTATTTGATTCTTCTCTCTCTTTTATTAGTCTAGCTAGAAGTCTATCTATTTCGTTAATTATTATTATTATTTTTTAAACAGCTCCTGGTTTCTTTGATTTTTTGGAGGGCTTTTTGTGTCTCCATCTCCTTCAATTCTGCTCTGATCTTAGTTATTTCTTGTCTTCTGCTAGCTTTTGGATTAGTTTGCTCTTGCCTCCCTAACTCTTTTAATTGTGATGTTAGGGTGCCAATTTGAGTTCTTTCTAGCTTTCTGACGTGAGCATTTAGTGCTATAAATTTCTCTCTTAATGCTGCTTTACCTGTGTCCCAGAGATTCTGGTACATTGTCTCTTTGTTATTATTGGTTTCAAAGAACTTCTTGATTTCTGCCTTAATTTTATTATTTACCCTCCTAAGGAGTCACTCAGGAGCAGATTGTTCAATTTCCATGAAATTTTGTGGTTTCGAATGAGTTTATTAATCCTGAGTTCTAATTTGATTGCACTGTGGTTGAGAGACTGTTGTAATTTCCATTATTTTGTATTTACTGAGGAGTGTTTTACTTCCAATTATGTGGCCGATTTTAGAATCAGTGCCATGTGGCACCAGGAAGAATGTATATTCTGTTGATTTGGGGTAGAGAGTTCTGTAGACATCTACCAGGTCCACTTGATCCAGAGCTGTGTTCAAGTCCTGAATATCCTTGTTAATTTTGTCTCATTGATCTAATATTGACAGTGGGGTGTTAAATTCTCCCACTATTATTGTGTGGGAGTCTAAGTCTCTTTGTAGGTCTCTAAGAACTAGTTTTATGAATCTGGGTGCTCCCATATTGAGTGCACATATATTTAAAACAGTTAGCTCTTCTTGTTGAATTGTTCCCTTTACCATTATGTACTGCCCTTCTTTGTCTTTTTTGATCTTTGTTGGTTAAACGTCTGTTTTCTCGGAGACTAGGATTGCAACGCCTTTTTATTTATTTATTTATTATTTATTTTTTTGGCTTTCCACTTGCTTGTTGAATTTTCTTCCATCCCTTTATTTTGAGCCTGTGTGTGTTTTTGCATGCAGGAGGGGTCTCCTGAATACAACACACAAATAGGTTCACTTCAGGCCTTATTCATCCGATTCACTCCTGTGCCTGGAGATACCACTCAAGGAGGCTGGAGAGCAGCAAAGATGGGTGCTTGCTCCTTCTTCTGGGACCTCTGACCTCGAGAGGGCACCAACCTGATGCCAGTAGGATCGCTCTTGTATAGGGTGTCTAACAATCCCCGTTGGAGGGTCTCACCCAGTTGGGTGGCATGGGGATCAGGACTTGTTTAATGAAGCACTTTGTCTCTTGGTGGAGAGGCTATGTTTTACTAGGGGAAAATCCGCTTTTCTGGGCTGCCTGGATTCAAGGAGGAGAGGCTAAGTCCACTGGTCCACAGAGACTGCGGCCACCCCTCCCACTAGGGGCTTAGGCCCAGGGAGATCTGAATTCTATCCCTGAGCCTCTGGCTGGAGTTACTGGAGATCCTGCAGGGAAGCCCCGCCCACTGAGGAAGGATGAGTCAGGGTTAGGCCTGAAGAGGCCCCCTGGCCACAGACTGCCACAGCTGGTGTGTTGGGCTGTGGGGACAAGTCATGGGACCAAACTATCCAGCCTCCCTGGCTCCAGCAGGGGAAAAGAGCAGCCTGGAGCTATAGAGATGGGTGGTGCCCTTCTTCCACAGGATGGGTGCTTCTGCTCCTTTCACAGAGGGAGTTTAGTGTGTTAGGCAGTTACAAGTCCCAGTGCTGGTTGCTGCCCCTCCCACAAGGAGCTTGAAAGGCTTAGACAGCAGGCAGCCGCAGCCAGTGTTGGTCACCCCACCGCCAGGGAGTTTGGTATTCTTCAGCAGATTCCAGCTGAGATGCTCTAAGAATCTATACCTTCCAGGTTTGGGACACTAGGCTCCGGTGGCCTGGGTTCGCAAGTGGGATATTCCGATTTTTGGGTTGCACAGTTCCGTGGAAAAAGAGCAGTTTCCCCAGCTGGGTAGCGCACTGCCTCACTGCCTCCCTTGGGAGGGTTGAGAGGGTTCCCCTTCCCCATGTGGCTCTCGGGTGGGCTGCTGCACCACACTGCTCTGCCTTCTTTCTGTGCCTTCTAGTCAATTTTGATGAGAGAACCTGGATACCTTGATTGCTGGTGAAGGATTCACATGCTTATTATGTTTGTTTTTGTTTTTTTTTGTTTTTTTTGTTTTTGTTTTTTTTACAGTGGGAGCCTCTGATTCCTGCTGCTTCTAGTCTGCCATCTTTGCCACACCCCCAGCAAATTCTGAGTAATGTCTTTTTAAAATCTAAGTGTAGTAGCATTATGATTTTATAGCAGTTTACACAAAATGAGTGAGCAATATGTAACCACTGTTTGTATGAATTATATGCTATACAATAAATTATGGAAAAATATATGTTATGTAATGTTACATTAGATTTTACACCGTATTATAAATTATACATAATTTTATAGCAATATGAATTACATAAGTATTTCTGTTTGCTGGTACTGAATACTGATCACAGAGGAATATAACTTCTGTTCTACATAAATCCATATAATATATCTACAACAAGATTTCAAGGAATAAAACATTAATTTTTTTTAGAAATTAAAGATTTTAACCCAAAGAGTTTATATTGTGTAAACAACTTACAATAGAAGAGCTACAGACTCTAGAAAGATAAAATTTGTAAAAGAAAAGTACAAGATGTTTGTTAATCTTTGTGTTAGTTGTAATACTTTAGTGCAAGTCACCAAAATCCACTAAAACCATCTTGAGTACAAATGAGCTTTCATGAAAATAAAAAGGGATTTAAGTCTAATGAAAGCATCAGAACAGCTTCAGGAATCTTGGAAAAAGATGTTTGGACTGGAAAGTCCACAAAAGAAGTTATAGTACCAGGTTAATGTTGCTATGCCTCAACTCTAGCTCTTCCAAGAATTTCAAGTCTCATTAAGTAAAAAAATCCTGAATAATAATAATAAAAAAAAGCTGCAGCAATGGGTATGGTTATTTAATAAAACAGTCACTGGAATTTTGTACCACTGGGTGTATCAAAGTTTTGTTTGTGTTTTTGTTTGTTGTGTCTATTAAATGTTTTGGCATATACACAATGAAAACAATCCAGAGTTTACCTTTTCTGACATGGATACATGGACATAACAAATAATTTCTCTTTTGAAGAAAAGGAAAATGAAAGTGAAGAGTGTTCACAGACAGCTTAGCTAAGATGCTTTGTTAAATACCAACAAGAACTAAAATTTATTAGTGAGGATATTTGATTACAACGATGATTAAAATCTCTTTAGGTTTAGCTAATTATCTTTTAAATGGCATCCTATACAAAACTTATAATTTCAAGCTCAGGAAAAAGTTTACTAGGTAAATTCCCTAACTAGTTAAATAAGCAGAACATAATGGAATTAAACGATATGACTATGGTCATCCAGCTACTTAATAAAAGAGACATTAACATGAGATGTATCAGTTTGCCTTGAAATATATAATGTATGTGCATAGGCACACGTATCTTTAGTGTTTTTTTTTCAACATTTATACATATAAGCATCTACACAGGATAACATTTTGCCTAGAGTGTTCAATTTGACATGTACTTCTGTATGAGTTCATTCTCATGCTGCTGTAAAGAACTGCCCAAGGCTGAGTAATTTATAAAGGAATGAGGTTTACTTGACTCACAGTTACACATGACTGAGAAGGCCTTAATAAACTTACAATATGACAGAAAGTGAAGGGGACAAAAGGCATCTTCTTCACTGGGCAGCAGGAAGGAGAAATGTCAAGCAAAGGGGGGAAAGCCCCTTATAAAACAATCAGATCTCATGAGAACTCACTATCATGAGAACAGCATAGGGGTAATTGCCCCCATGATTCAATTACCTCCCACCTTGTCCCTTTCTCAATATGTGGTATTATGGGAACTATAATTTAAGATGAGATTTGGGTGGGGACACAGCCAAACCATATCAACTTCTATATGTTTATCGATTTCTATCATTTCCTAGTTTATTGTTATTATTGTCTATCAGTCTGCATCTATCTATTTATTATCTTTCAACTTAATGTATTCTTCCATCTTATTAGACAAAATATAAGACATGGAGTGCAATAATATAGATGATCAAATAGAAAATATATAAATATTATTATTTAGGAGAATATGGGAATTGAGATAGCCTTTTTTTAACTTTTGAAAAATCTTAAAATTGAGTTTAATTTTTTTGTATGTATTCATATTGACATACGAATGTCATGCACGACTTTAAAAATATCATCTTTTTTTTCTTTTTTCAGCTATTCAATTTCTACTATACCAAAATTAGACTCCTCTTCCCCGTAAGGTAACTTATTTTAACAATATTGTATGTATCCTAATAACCAACTTTGTACTCTACATTTTTCAGTGCTCAAATTATCCTATGCAAATAAGAATGCGTAGTATGCATATACACATATATATTTATCTATAAACATGTGTATATATGTATACATAGATGTGTGTGTATATATATATGTAAACACACCCACCCAGACACATATACAATAGATTCTTGTTATATATGATAGCCATATTTTTATAAAGACACCACAAACACTGAAATAGTGAATACTAAACCATTGTTTTTAGCTGAAATACAGGGTTAGGTTCCTGCAAGCATCTGTTAACAACATTTTTACCAACCACTCAATACATAACCTTGTTTTATGTGTTTGTTTAAAGAAATCTTATTTAACATATATTATTGCTTCATTAACATTGAACTCATAGCCAGTAGCACTATACCTCATGCCCGAGAAAATCTTATCTAACACACTCCATAAGGCACATCACAACCATCTCACATTTTGGCACTCTTGAAGGGACTTTAGCTGTACATTTGGGTGCCATTTTAAACGATAAAATCACCAAAAAAGCACACGTGGCACTAAATAAACCATGATAAGGATACTTGTTTACATTATGAGAACTAAAACAAGAAAGCAGATTATTGTGTGGTTCAACTTCAAGTGTATCTGACAAGTCAAAAATTTCATCACTCTGTTCATGTCTATGAAGGATTGTGAAAGTGCCTTGAGTATCAGTTTGGGGGTTAAAAACAAATTTTATGGACATGTATCTGCAGATACGGACTCTTCAAAAAATGAGGATTAAGTGTATATGAACCACAGATGTACAGATGTTTTCTGTTGCATAGACTTCTATGTGTAACTCTGTACAGCGTTTATTGTCTTTTTGTTCTATAAAAATGGATGTCACTACCACATTAATTAGGAAGATTGCTGGTTGAACATATATACATATATATGACTAACAGATTTTATATTTCTTGTAAACAATAAATGATATAGTTTTTAAAAATTTAAGATTTGCTATTCAAACAATATATTAAACTTAATTTTTAATTTCATAACATAAAATTTGAGAATTTTTTCATATATTCATTTGACTTTTGAATTAGATATTTTCTATATATTTATTCATGTTCTTAGAGCATATTTTTCAACTTGACCATTTATTTTTTCTGACAATTTGTAAGTAGTCTCATATGACATTGACAGTATTCCTTTGTCTATAATTTGTGTGACCAATTTTTTTGATATATGTTATGTTTATTGATTTTGGTTTTGATATATTGCCCCATGCAACTTTTATATTTTCTCGATTTATCGGTACCAATGGGTTAAGAGGAAAAAAAATCTGCACTCTTTAATCAAAAGATAGGAAAGGGGATGAGAGAAAGTCAGAAAACATTTATAAAATAATTCTGGTACAACTAAACTGTACAGGGAACTGTCTGGCTCCTCCCATACCTACAATACCAAAGAGGAAGCAGAGAGCCTAGATTTCCACCCTTAGCAGACTATAATGAAGCACTCTCACCCTTCAACTGGGGTGGTGTGAGAAAAAGCTAAATAGAGAGCCAGGACTTTTATTCCTGCCAGACTATAACTTCTCTTCTCTCCCAAATCGCTCCCTCTGCTAGTAAAAGTGGGGACAACATGGGCATATGGACATTCATTCCCACCTTCAGCGGAGAGAGGATATGTGTTTTGAGAAATGGTACTAGAACAATTCAACATAGAAGAAAAGAAGAGAAGATGAAGGAGAAGAAGAGGAGGAAGAGGAAGAAGAAGGAGGAGGAAAAAGAAGAAAAAGAAGAAAGAGGAGGAGGAAGAAGAGGAAGAAGAAGGAGGAGGAGGAGAAGGAGAAGGAGAAGCAGCAAAGTGCAGTGGCCCAGCATGTAATCCCAGCACTTTGGGAGGTCGAGGTGGGCATAGCAAGAGGTCAGGAGTTCGAGACTAGCCTGGCCAACATGGTGAAACCCCATCTCTACTAAAAATACAAAAATTAGCTGGGTGTAGTGGCATGCACCTGTAATCTCAGCTACTCGGGAGGCTAAGCAGGATAATTGCTTGAGTCCGGGAGGCAGAGGCTGCAGTGAGCCAAGATCGTGCCACTGCACTCCAGCCTGGGTGGCAAAGCAAGACTGTCTCAAAAAATAAAAAAAAATAATAAAAATGATGAGTTCATGTTCTTTGTAGGGACATGGATGAAACTGGAAACCATCATTCTCATCAAACTATCGCAAGGACAAAAAAACCAAACACCGCATGTTCTCACTCATAGGTGGGAATTGAACAATGAGAACACATGGACACAGGAAGGGGATCATCACACACTGGGGCCTGTTGTGGGGTGGGGGGAGTGGGGAGGGATAGCATTAGGAGATATACCTAATGTTAAATGACGAGCTAATGGGTGCAGCACACCAACGTGGCACATGTATACATATGTAACAAACCTGCACATTGTGCACTTGTACCCTAAAACTTAAAGTATAATAATAAAATTAAAAATAACAATAATAATAAATAAATAAGAAGGAGTAGGAGGAAAGAAAAATAATAATAATAATAATAATAATAATAAGGGGAGCACCTTGACCTAAGTCTCATTTTCACACCTACAAAATTTAACTCAAAATGAATCACAGACTTAAATACTATAGAAAAAAACATAGGGCACCTATGTGTTCTAGTACCAGTTAGAGAGTTCTTTGACCGGATTCTGAAAGCACTATCCATAAAAAGAAATTTTGGTAAATTGAACTTCATTAAAATTGGAAACATTTGCTCTGTGAAAGACCCTGCTAAAAAGATGAGAAAACAAGCTACATACTGAGAGAAAATATTTGCAAAGCACCTATTTGACACAGGGTTAGTATCTAGAGTATATAACAAACTCAAAAAGCTCAAAAATAAAGGAAAAAATCCATTAGAAAGTAAGCAAAAGACAGACAGAGGCAATTTACTGAAGGGAATATAGAAATGCAAATTAACATCATAATAAGATATCACTACACATTTATCAGAATGAGTAAAATAAAAAGAAAAACAGTGACAACATTAAATGCCAGAAAGAGTGAGAAGAAACTGGAACACTGACTTTGCTGCTAGAATGTTAAATGGTAAAAATATTTTTGAAAATTGCTGGGCAGTTTTGCTGTTGTTACTGTTGTTGTTGTTGCTTAAACAACAACAATACACAAAAACATGTAACTACAATACAATCCAGAAATTTCACTCTTAACCATTTAACACAGATAAGTGAAAATGTATGCTCCTGTAAAACTCTGTACATCAAAGTTCATGGTAGCTTTATTTGTGATAGGCTCAAACTGGAAACAACTTAGTTGTCATTGAAAGGGTGAGTGTTTAAGCAAATTGTGGTACATCCATATCAGTATAGAGCAATAAAAAGAAATGGACAATTGATACCTACAAGAAACTGAAGGGATCGCCGAAAAATGATGCTAAATGAAGAAAGCCAAATGATTGCAATTACATAACTCTTGAAATGACCAAATTGTACAAATAGAGAACAGATCAGTGGCTTCCAGATGTTAAGGAGATCTTTATTTGTTTGCATTTTTTAAAAGAGAGATGAAGCAAAATATCCCTCCTGATATCTAATCCTCGGTGATATGTTTATGTGAGTCTCTCCTCTCAAGTTGGAGTGGGATCTGTGGCTTGTTTGTAACTAATGCAATATTCTGTAAATGATGGAATGCTATTCTCCTAATAATGTCCTATTATATAGCAAAGGTGAAAAAAACTTTCTATATGCAATTAAGACCCCTAAACAGTTGAATTTAAATTAATCAAAAAAGAGCAGATGCTGTTAATTCCATGGCTGCAAGGAAATAAATTCTGCCAACAGCTTTGTGAGCTTGAAAGCAGACCCAAGTCTCAGATGAAATTGTAGATGAGATTCAGCCTCATGATACCTGGATTTGAGGACCCAGTCAAGCTGTGCCCAGACTCCTGACTCTCAGAAACTGTGAGAGAGTAAATTTATGTTGTTAAAGATGTTAAATTTGTGGTAAATTGTAGTGCAGCAACATAAAAGTAATACAACAGGGTCTTAGTCTACTTGAGCAGCTTTAGTAAAATATCATAAACTGTGTGGCTGATAAACAACAGAAATGAATGTCTTACAGTTCTGAAAGGTGGGAAATTCAAGATCAAGGGACACGCAGATTGAGTGTCTGATGAGCACTTGTTTTCTGGGCTACAGATGGCACCTTCTCGCTTTGTTCTCACAGAGTGAAAGAGACTAACTCCTTCAGGGCTGTTTTGCAAGGACATTAATTTCACTCATGAGGGCTCCTTCTTCATGATCTAATCACCTTCCAGAGATCCCACCTTTTAATAATATTATACTACGGATTAGTTGTCAGTATATGAATTTTGGAAAAATATAAACATTCACTCCACAGCAAATAGTAAATAAAGATTTATTTATTGTTGGCAGTTGCTTTCTTTACTTTTTTTTTAAACCCGAGTTATCTTTCTCTGAGTTTAGCTTTATTATATATTTGTTAAATGTATTTTAGAAATGTTTTCCTAAGATAGTTCGAATTGAAGATACACTCTGGATTTCTTGCATATCCTTAAATATTTTTCACTCTGATAGGTAATAAATTTCTAGACTACATAATGGATTCTTTAGTTGAAGTTCACTCATTTAAGAAGTCTGACTGTGCTTATCTAATATTTTCCCATTTTTCAAATGCTTTCCCATTTTTCAGGAGCATTCAATCAACCTGTCATTTAGCAAATATTTATTGACCTTATAATTTCAAAATAAATGTGTATTTTAATTATTTATTTAGTGCCTCTTCTCCCTTATTTTGTTTCCTCTTCCTAAAGCTTCTGTATTTTGCCTCAATAATTCAAATAAGGATATTGTATTCCTATATAAGCCTATTGTTTCAGATACGTTCAAGGTAGACAGTATTAAATTCAGAAAGTGAACCGGGAAGCCAAGAAAGTGAAGAAATAAAGCAGAGTTAGAAACAATATCAAGACACATGGAACAGACAGAAAGAAAACAGTTTAATATACTTCTGACATTTATTGGAAACAACATTGCCAAGGAAACCATGGATCTGAGCTTAAAAAGTTTTTGATTGTGACAGTTTAACTTCCAGAAAAATTATCAGACAACCAAACTTGTACCATCAAGAAGTGGGCTATAAAAGTTCTTCAAATCCCAGAGGAGTTGTGCAATACTTCCCACATATTGCTTCGGATTTAGCCATGCAACATCACAGTCAAGAAAGAATCTCCCAAAACTGGGGCCATGAAATACACGGACAAGTTAGTTCTTTCCGTCAGGTAGAACCAGGCTCTAGTAAAGACATTCCCTCTGCTGCCAAGGAGGGAGGTCACCACAATGACTATATAAGCAGGATTTGATTATTCCTAAAAACCAGGCAATGCTGAGTGTTTCCCATTTTAATTAAAAACAATGTTTTGAATGGGAATTATGACTGTGAATATTATGTCCCTACTCTAACAACATTGCCTATTGTACATGTGTTTATGTGTGTTTATATGTCAATGGACAAGGGGGAAAAGGAAAGAATTTCATTTAGAGTATAGATACGTTTGTTTTAGAACAGATAAAGGAGGACAATTATGGATACAAAAATACCATAGGACAACAATACATCTTGTTCTTTTTCTATGGCCAACGAAGAATCATAGGTTTTTGCAGAACTATGATATGATCAGATCTGACCTTTGGGGAGATTTATTTAGAAGCTGTGTGCACTAGATATGAGTGGGAGGAGCCTGGAGACAGACTGTGAGCTACCTGATCTTTAAGGCAAAGTGTTAGTTATGTATCTTAATTTCTAGTCTTTCCCAATAAATAGTTAAAGATGACCTAATATTCTGTATTCCGTGAGAGAAATCTAGATAGTAATATGTATCTAAAATCTGTGTTCTCTTAGAATAGTACAATTGTTTACCTTTATGTTGCTTCAAAATTATTTAACTTGTACTTGAATGTCTATAGCTTTAGCTCATCACTCACAAAGTACATAGAATATATGCATTTTCATTTTCTGGCTGTATGTATGTTTAATAGTACTTTTTAAGAAACATATATTTTCTTTTTTATTATTATTTTATATATTTTTTATTTCAGTGGGTTATTGGGGAACAGGTGGTTTTTGGTTACCAGGATAAATTCTTTAGTGGTGACTTCTGAGATTTTAGTCCACCCATCACCCAAGGAGTGTACACTTAGGCTGAAATAGCCCCCTCTAATTTTATTTTACATTTTTGCATTTTGTGGAAATTATAACTCATTATTTCCACATTGTTCTCATTTTATAAATGCCAACAATTTCTTTCAATTTTTGAATTATTATTATCAGAAAAAATGATAATACTTCTGTTCTTCCACAGGTAGCAGAATTTTATCTTTGGAATGAATATGGATGTTGGTGTTTGTCTTTGCTCTACTTATCTATTCTTGCTTAACAAACTTCTCAAAATGTGGCGATTTAAGGCAGCTATGTTTTGTAGCTCATAATTTGGGGAGCCGGGAATTCAGGCAGAGCTCATCTGAGTGATTCTTCTGTGCATATGGTGTTGACTGTGTCACTGCGATATGTGGCTAAAGACTAGGCTACTCTGTAGGCTCCACAAACATGCCTGTAAAGTTGAAGAGAGAGTAAGAAAGCAAGTATCAGATAGGTGCATCTTCCTTTAGGTCTCAGGGCCTCTCTCTAAATGTTTTCTCTGGCAGGAAACCTGGTTAAGTAGATGTTCAACTTTCCAAGAGTAAGTATTTCAAGAGCAGGGAATAGTCGTAGCTCTTGTAAGCAGGGCCTAAACACTGGCAAAGCATCACTTTCACTGGTTAAAAAAAATCATGGAAACCAGATTCATGGTGAAAGGAAATGGACTTCACCTCCCAATAAGAGGCATAGAAAAGAATTTGTGGCATCTTTAAAGTATCAATGTCAGAACCGTTAGGTAATATCTTCAGCAGCTAACTAGCTTTTGACATTGGGTGACCAGATTAGAGTTTCCTTAATCCATAAAAGAATATAATTTACCCATGAAATTGAATTTTGGTCAGAGTTAAATCACAGCAGCATACTACCTTCCCCAGAGAAAATGCTCAGCGCATCTTGAGTTTTCTTCCCAATGTCTTCACTCTATCTTATGCAGGCATTATCTTAACTTGATTGTTTTATTTTCCTTTTCTGAATTTCTACAACTATATAAAACATTTATGTTATTAATAAAAATATTTTGTTTTTATTCTTATGATGATATACTATTAGATTGTAAACAGACATTTGTCTAGAGATTATTGAAATAAGAAAATTTCCTATGAAGTACATGGCCAAAACAATTTTTAAATAAAATGAAATTCTCTATCCTGAGGTTAAAAAGCAGTTATGGTGCTTCACATTTTTGTCTGCTGCAGTAAACCTAGTTATGGAACAAGGCAATTCCTTTAAGTAATGGAAAATTGAATTATCTAATATGGCCTCTGGAATGCAAATACTAATGGCAGTCAGACATTTTCTAAGCCCAACTTATTAAAAAACATTTAATAGAGATAATTCAAATAGGTCTATGGTGGATATAAACCACACAGAAGTATCTTGAATCAAAGAAAAATATATATCATATATCATCTAAAATAGGCAATGTGCTTTTAAGTATATTAATACTAGTTGACATGAAAATTGAAAAGTTCATGTAATACAATGACTTGAGATGAGAGCTCTTATATTCTCTGGTACCTTCTTCCTAACAAGCTTAGAGGAAATTAAATTTACAAGACAAGCTTTCCGTCTGTGAGTTTATCATTCTGCTATACAATTAAGATTGCAGATATCGTCTCTCTTCTTATTAGATCCTGTAAATGTGCCCAGAGGCTACTGCAAAGAGAATATCCACAAAATGAGATCAAGAAATACATAAATAAAAAATGTGAGTTTAGTATTCATTACTCATGATTTCCAAAGTGTGCATGGAGAATGAGCAGAACATTTATATTCATTCTGCTTTACTAATATTGACCTAGTAGAATGCTTTCAATACAACATCGTGATGTTAGGGACTGTGGGCAGAAAAGAACTTAGAGGTCGCTGGCCCAAGACTTTCATTTTACAGATAAAAAATAAATAAATAAACAAAAACAAGCAAACAAAATCCTTATACTCAGAAAAAGAAAACCACTTTCCTGAAATTTAAAAACTTAGTAAATTACAGAGCTGAAACTTTAATCTGAGTATATAAGTTTTAAGTATGTTTTAAGTTTACAATTATCTTTACTAATTGATTCTAATTGTTATTCTGAAATTTATTAACACGATGACATACATTCTAATATTATAAATTGCCTTTAATCTACCCTGATTGCTCAGTTGGTAATGTGATAACCTGTATTGTCATGAGAACTAGGGTCTCTCTCTATATTAAATATATATAAATCTATTTTTTCTACCACAATTAATGATGAAATTGCATTACTCAAATAATAATTTATCATCTGATTTTTAAAAAAACTTAAAATTAAACACTTAAATACTTTAACTTTCAACTGAAACAAGATTAAAAATTAAACAATGATCTCAGAATGCCCAGAGCCACAAAATACACTCAGAAGCATGTTTTATTTGAAAATTTTAAAAATGAAAGCTAATTATATTTGCATATATTGTGATTAAACACACAGGATAATATATGACACTTGAATTATAATCCCCTTTCCTCTTAATAATAAAATGATGCCTAACAGTTAGTTAGTCTAGTTAATTCTCTGTTTCATTATCTATATTGGTAATTACATATTCTGCATTTTGGGGTGTGTGTGTGTGTGTGTGTGTGTGTGTGTGTGACAGACAGAAAGAGACAGAGGCAGAAATAGGGAAAGAGATAGGAACAAAGACAAAGGCTGCTCAGTGATCAGTACCCACTAAATTTTGAGCAGGCAGCATGCCATAATGGTTTAGCTTTTGGTTAGAGTTTGGCAGTCTGCAGTTTGAATGTTGTCTTCATCACACCGGAGTAGGACACCATCTTAGGAAGAAAAAAATCAGTTTTTTGAGTCTGTTTCCTTGTGGGGATAATTGTAGTGCATATCTCTTTGGGTTTTTACAAGGATTGAAAACAAGTTTCTCATTTAAGATGGACTCAAAAAAGTTAATGTACTATTTTGTAACCAAGAAGTATATCAGAGCCAAAACTCTCAACATGCATTATACACATTCAAGTGCTTGCTTAATTATCATTTTTGCTCAAAAATACTGTTTTTTCCATAAGGGACTAACCATTTATTTTATCAAAAAGTCTAATTTTTTAGAATCTGTGTTACTATTAATAATTATCTGGGTATGGAATTTGTAGCCATATTCCAAAAATAGTATTTGAATTTACACTAAATTCAAATTTAGCCCTGTCTGATTCAAACACAATCTTTTTACTAATGCATTATAATTAGAGTTTGTTTATAGAGAACATTAAGATGTTCACGTTGGTAAAACAAAATGTCCAGATTTTTTGCTTAAACTACAGAAGTTAGTCTAGATTTTAGAGAGAAAATATTGAAATATTATAGATATTAGAAAAATATATAAAATTATGGAATTTAGTATATGAGGATTCAGCTTAATTTGGCCCCCTGAAATTGTGATAAACACTGCTCTGATGGAGAGAACATATATTCACCACCCATTCAGCAAACATGAAGTAATGCCTATTATGTCCTAGGCAGTTTTCCAAACACCAAAAAATAACAATGAATAAGATACATCCCCTATTCCGACATTTCTTTCAGATTTATGAAGGAAATCGATATAGAAACGGTGTGATAGGAACTTGAATAATGAGCACATACCACGTAAAACGTCTTTCTGAGCCCACTTTGCCAACTTTGCTTGAACAAACAGGACAAAGACTTGACTTTGAAACCGCAGCCATTTTGAGAAGCGGCACTTGGCAGTTAGATTGTCTCTGGGCACATCAGGTGGATAGAGAGGAATTTATTCAAGAACAGTGGGGCCAGAAATACTCTCCACAGATTAACAGTAAAGACAGTATCTTGCCTTTGTCTAGGAGCTCCCCTCTGCCTTTGGTGGTGTGTCCGGAATTGGTGGGTTCTTGGTCTCACTGACTTCAAGAATGAAGCCACGGACCCTCGCAGTGAGTGTTACAGCTCTTAAGCTGGCGCGTCTGGAGTCGTTCGTTCCTCCCGGTGGGCTCGTGGTCTCGTTGGCTTCAGGAGTGAAGCTGCAGACCTTCGCGGTGAGTGTTACAGCTCATAAAGGCAGCGTGGACCCAAAGAGTGAGCAGCAGCAAGATTTATTGCAAAGAGCAAAAGAACAAAGCTTCCACAGTGTGGAAGGGGGACCCCAGCGGGTTGCCCCTGCTGGCTCAGGCAGCCTGCTTTTATTCTCTTATCCGGCCCCACGGACATCCTGCTGATTGGTCCATTTTACAGAGAGCCGAGTGGTCTGTTTTGACAGGGCGCTGATTGGTGCGTTTACAATCCCTGAGCTAGACACAGATGTTCTCCACGTCTCCACTAGATTAGCTAGATACAGAGTGTGGACACAAAAGTTCTCCAAGTCCCCACCAGAGTAGCTAGATACAGAGTGTCGATTGGTGCATTCACAAACCCTGAGCTAGACACAGGGTGCTGACTGGTGCATTTACAATCCCTTAGCCAGACATAAAGATTCTGCAAGTCCCCACCAGACTCAGGAGCCCTGCTGGCTTCACCCAGTGGATCCCCCACTGGGGCCGCAGGTGGAGCTGCCTGCCAGTCCCCGCCCTGAGCCCGCACTCCTCAGCCCTTGGGTGGTCCATGGGACTGAGCGCCATGGAGCAGGGGGTGGCGCTCCTTGGGGAGGCTCGGGCCGCACAGCAGCCCACGGAGGACGGGGAGGCTCAGGCATGGCGGGCTGCAGGTCCCGAGCCCTGCCACGCAGGGAGGCAGCTAAGGCCCCGCGAGAAATTGAGCACAGCGCCGGTGGGCCGGCACTGCTGGGGGACCCAGCACACCCTCCTCCTCAGTCGCTGCCCCGGATGCTAAGCCCCTCATTGCCGGGGCCGGCAGGGCCGGCCGGGCGCTCCGAGTGCCGGCCCACAGAGCCCACACCCACCCGGAATTCGCTCTGGCCCACAAGCACTGCGCACAGCCCTGGTTCCTGCCCGCGCCTCTCCCTCCACACCTCCCTGCAAGCTGAGGGAGCCGGCTCTGGCCTCGGCCAGCCCAGGAAGGGGCTTCCACAGTGCAGCAGCGGGCTGAAGGGCTCCTCAAGTGCCGCCAAAATGGGAGCCCAGGCAGAGGAGGCACTGAGAGCAAGTGAGGGCTGTGAGGACTGCCAGCATGCTGTCACCTCTCAGTGGGACGAGGCTAAGTAGAATGGTAATCGGGTGGTTCTCACTGAAAGTATCTCGCTTTTGCCTAGGAGCTCCCCTCTGCCTTTGGTGAGACCAGGCTAAGTAGAATGGTAATCTGGCGGTTCTCACTGAAAATACCAGGGTTCTAGCCTCATTTATTTGGTCACTACTCAGTAATGGAAATGTTAGTGTAAAAGTTACATGTAAAGAGCCTTTTACATTGTCTTTCACATAAATATTCCGTATGTGATGATGATAATAATTATCCATGTCTTGAATTATTATTATTTTTTTGCTTCAAATTAAAAAAACGCCTAAAGAATGAATGAGGTTGTCAAGAAGATTAAATAAGTAGCACTTGTACTTTGACATGCTTTCTAGTAATAAAATATGTTTCCATATATTATATTCAAATAAGGAATATTAGAATATTATTTTCTTCATCTTAAATATGAGGAAACTAAAGCTAAGAGGATTTCAGCTACCTCATTAAAGTATTATATCTAGTTATATCTTTGACATAGTAAAGTAATTTAAACCATAGTCTTTGTTTCAGCACATTTTGTCCACTAAAGAAGAGAAATGTTTGAGAAAGTTCACATACCATTTTTCTATATAGTTATTATTCATTCTGTTAAAGTCTGCAACTAGCGAAAGAACAAAAATGACATCTTTATGACTGAGATCTCAGAGTTAAAACAAAACGCGGTGGCCATGCCTGGGTGAGGGAGCAGCCAGGTATTCTGTGTTCTTAGAAAGATTTTGCAAAAGTATCACAGGATCTCCCTTTCTACAATCAAGGCAAACCAGTTCCCGTGGTCGGTGCTGACCTAGGATACTCTGCAGCTGAATATTCCCCAAAAGATCACCAACAGAACACCTGGTGCCAACTGACCAACCACCTGGAACCAACCAATTAAGAGTGACTAGTGATTTGGGGGTTAAAGGCCATCCAGTCAAGACCCTGTTCCTTACCCCCTTACCTATCCTGCCCTGCCCTGCAGTTCCTGCCTTTATAATCTCTAACTCTCTACCCTCCACCTCCTTCAAAGCATGCTTTCATTTTATACTAGAGGCTACATCTCGCCAACCAGCAGATTGTTTTTAATAGGAATAAAACTCTCCATTTCTTTTTCCACAAATCTCATGATCTTTTGTTAACAATTCTTTCTTTCACTATAATTTGGGGTGTGGGGAGGGGGACCAGATGACCAACATGACAAATGAAATAGCTAGTAAGTTAGGTAGAGATACTTGCCAAGGAGAAAAATAAATAAAGGAGGAAAAAGAACAGGATATGGTGTGGGTGGGTTTCAGTTATACAAAGGATGGTCAGAAAAAGTTTCAGTCATCAAGGTGACATTTGAGAACTACAGAAAGTGAGGAGTGGACCAGAAACACTCACAAAGACTCAGAAGTTAAGAGTGTGCCGGTTATGTTTAAGGAGTAGCAAAGTAAACAGAAACAGAAAGAAGAAATTTGAGGGGGAGAAAAATCAGAGATGAAGTTAGAAAGTTAACAAATGAAAGGGAGAAGGTTGATATTGTTAGGCCTTGCTTTTTTTCTTCTGAGTAAAATTGGAAAACAGTGTAAGACTTAGAATTTATAGCATAATCCTGCAATGTTGTGTACAAGGCTAGTCATTAAAGAGCAAAAGAAGAAACAGAAAGTCAGTTGGGAATGTAAACCAAAAATAAAAGTCTAAATCCCTTAACCAACTGATGGACCCTTGTCTCGGTAAGATCATCTCAAAACAAACCTGAAAATCTAGTTCAGGCCATGATGGGAAGTGGGTAGTAGGACGTGCCTCACTATACCGTCCTCCTATTGGAATTCAGGCACAACTGACCAGCATTAACATTAAAACAGAGATCTTAAGACAGACAAAACACTCTTGTGTAGATAAGACACCAAATTCCAACCTGACTCTAGTATAGATTGCAGGCCCTGAAAGACATTATTTTTCCTCAAAATATATTTCTTTGACAAATTTTGAAATGGCCCTGGAAAGCTGCCTCGTAGGGAAAATTGAAACATCTTTGCAAAAATTATAACTGAGAAAATTATTATAGTGAAAGAGATCTGATGTAACTGAGTCCATCTTGCTTCTAACCTTCAAGCTGTCCTTGTTTACTCCTGGAAATAGGACAAACTAACTTTAGGAGGAACTTGGTTTATAGTTTAACTTTAAAAGATAGATAATAACCCTTTCCCAAAACAAACCCCCTTCCTACCTGGGGACTAAATACCCTTTGCAGGACTAACAAATTAGCCACAAGATTAGAAATGGTTTAGGAGTCATGCAGCTGGAGGCTGCAGGATTCTGAATCTCCTCAAATTGCTCCTGGGGATAACCTCACTGTTGTAAAACCTAAGATCAGTGCTTAAGATATTTTGCAGACCCTATATGTGATGGAGCATCCAGCACCACCCAGATCCAAAAACTGGCTCACCTGGTGTGGCCTCTACCCAGTAATTGACTCAGCACAAGAGGACAGCTTCAACTCCCCATGATTTCCTCTCCAACCTGACCAATGAGTACCTCCCTACTTTCCGACCCCCTACTCACCAAATTGCCCTTAAAAACTCTAACCTCCAAGTTTTGGGGAGACAGATTTGAGTAATAATGAAACTCCACTCTCCCGTACAGCCAGCTCCATGTAAATTAAACTTCTGTATTGCAAAATCTCTGTCTTGATAAATCAGTTCTGTCTAGGCAGCGGGCAATGAGAACCCATTGAATGGTTACAAAATCTCAATTTTGTCTAGAATCCTCTTCCCTTTTCAGGTCTTTCTCTGACTGAAGAGAGAATTAACTAAGAGTCTGGCACCATCTTAGGTCTGATAAGAGCTCTGAAGCCTGCTACCTGGAGGCTTCATCTACACAATAAAAACTTGGTCTCCAGAACCTCTTGTCTTAACCCAAATATTCCTTTCTATTGATTTCAGGTCTTAAAATAATAACTCTTTCAACAAATTGCCAACCAGGCAATCTTTTTTTTTTTTTTTTTTTTGAGACGGAGTCTTGCTCTGTCTCCCAGGCTGGAGTGCAGTGGTGCGATCTTGGCTCACTGCAAGCTCCGCCTCCCGGGTTCACACCATTCTCCTGCCTCAGCCTCCCCAGTAGCTGGGACTACAGGCACCCACCACCCTGCCTGGCTAATTTTTTGTATTTTTTAGTAGAAACGGGGTTTCACTGTGTTAGCCAGGATGGTCTCAATCTCCTGACTTCGTGATCTGCCCACCTTGGCCTCCCAAAGTGCTGGGATTACAGGCGTGAGCCACCACGCCCGGCCTAATCAGGCAATATTTAAATTCACCTATGACCTGGAAGCCTCCACTTCAAATTGTACCACATTTCCCACCTTAACCAGTATACGTTATTCATGTATTGGTGGATGTCTTATGTCTCTCTATAACATGTAAACCAAGCTGTAACCTGACCAACTTGTGCACATGTTCTCAGGACCTCCTGGGGCTGTGTCATGGGCCACTGGTCATATATATTTGGCTCAGAATCAATGTTTTCAAGTATTAAAGACAAATAAAAGTCCTGGAATTCTCTAGAGAGGAAAAGAGGAGAATGGTTTTAGTAGGCTTAAAATAATTTATGCCATACATTTTTGCTATAAAAAACAGTTGGTATATTAATAAAGTTGTACTGTGAACATTATAAACAACACCTATGGCTTGCCTGACTAGACTAAACATACTTATGACCATTTAAATCCACACTTGCTTGGAAATATAGGATGTTTAACATAACGTGAAATACTCCATGACACAATCCTGCTACTTTATGTGAAATGACACTTTCTTGTCATCTTGACATTTTCTTAACATCTTGACATGAAGAGATGGATTCTCTGTTCAGCCTCCACACCTGTGTCAATAGATACTTTGAGAGTGGAGATCTCACAGGTCATAGTCTGCTTCTTTTGCCTAACAGGTTTTTCTCCAGTCAACTAGTTCAGAATCTTATTTTCTTCTCTCTTGATTATTGCAACAAATTGTAAGCTTGTCATTTGGCCTTCACCCCAACTTCCACTTAATTATTCAAACAACTGCTGGAATAATTCTCTTAAATAAAGGTCTAATTAAATTAATTATCTACCAAAAGACATATTTTGATAATAATTCTTTCAACCTGTTGCCACCCTCCTTCGAGTTGTCCTGCCTTTCCAGGCTGAACCAATGTACATCTTACCTGTATTGATCAATGTCTTATGTTTCCCTAAAATGTATAAAACTAAACTGTAACTCAATCACCTGGGGCACATGTTCTCGGGCTCTCCTGGGACTATGTCATGGGTCACGGTCCTCACATTTGGCTAAGAGTAAATCTCTTCAAATATTTTACAGAGTTTGACTCTTTTTGTCAACAGGAAGCTAACGCAAGAATCGAGGCAATGGATGGTGGTGATTTGAATTAAGATGGTCAAATTTTGTATATTGTTGGAAGCTAAAGCAAAATAAAATTTTTTATTGATTAGCTTGGTGATGATAGAAAAGAAAGGAGACAAAAACTGACTTTAAGGTTTGGCACCTGGTCATCTACAAGAATGATATAACCATTTCATTGGTAATGATAAGGGAAGAAATGATTAAGGCAGAGATCAGGAACTCAGTTTGGGGATTATTAAATATGAGATGATATTCGGTCTTTAAGGGATGTGTTTGTGTGTGTAAATCAAAATCATGTACCACAAAATCTATTTCTTTGACATATTTTGAGATAGCTGTTCAGAAAGGCAGAAAACAGAAGTAAACCAGCAATGCTGTCTTTCGTGGGAGAGGTTTATCTCTATGGAGAATCTGACTTGATGCAGTTAGGCTTTCCCTTTTCCTGATCTAGGAAGGATTAACTAAGAGTCAAACACTTTTAAAGGTCTGAAAGAAACATTTATCGGCCAGGTACGGTGGCTCACTCCTGTATTCCCAGCACTTTGGGAGGCCAAGGTGGGTGGATCACAAGGTCAGGAGTTCAAGACCAGCCTGGCTAAGATGGTGAAACCCCATCTCTATCAAAAATGCAAAAAAAAAAAAAAATTAACTGGGCGTAGTGGGGGGGTGCCTGTAATCCCAGCTTTTCGGGAGGTTGAGGCAGAGAATTGCTTGAAACTGGGAGGCGCAGGTTGCAGTGAGCCAAGATCGTGCCTCTGCACTCCAGCTGGGCCACAGAGCAAGACTCTGTCTCAAAAAAAAAAGAAAAAGAAACATTGATCATCTATGCTTTTTGAGGGCTGCTACCTATGAGGTTTTATTTACATAACAAGACTACTTTTGCTAGCCAGGCCTCCTCTTTTTTTCCTCCCATAACCTGTCTTGCCACTGTAACCTGATTTGCCACCATAACCTGATTTTGACTATGCTGTGACTCCCCATTCTTTTCTGGTGCCCCAAGATGGTATCAAAGCTTCTGCACCCCATGGGAGAGGTAATTACTCTGTGGTTCTTCCCGGTGTGATATTAATAAATTTGTATGTCTTTTCCCCAAATTAATCTGCCTTTTGTGAGTTGATTTTTTTTTTTTTCAGTGAAACTTCAGGGGCAAAAGGGAAACCTTCCCTTGGCTCTGACAGTTTATGTATTTACTCTTCTGAAACAAAAATCAATGATACAGAGGAAAGAGAAAGAGAATTGCTGGTGTGGTATTTTTGAGAAGATGATGTGCTCTACTGTACAAATTGATAGTTTGACCTTAGTTTTTTATCCGTTCGATTAGAACAGCAATTATGTAAGTATATGGTCACAAATGTACATAGGTACATTTTCTAGTTGTTTTAATTTAGTCGTTGAAATAGGAAGTATAGTTACCAGATGGGAGTGAAGAGGAGGGATTTGATATTGGGAAGAATAAAAAAATCAGGAAATAGATGCTTAAGAAATTTGGAGAGTGAATGTATTAAGGAACAATTGTATTCTTACCGTGCAATGGTAAACACTTGTTTGAGATGAATAAACATGAGTGTTGTAATACTAGTTGCATACATATAGAAAGGAGATTAGTAGATAGAAAGATTTAAACAGGATTGGGATTTGACCATATGAACACAGCACCGTTTGAGAGAAGCCACAGAGTAGATTTCATATACAAAAGAGTATTTTTAAATATTTTGAAATTTAAATATTATTTTAATAAATTTTTCAATTTACATGCTCCAGGGATAAGGATATGAACATATTGACAGATGAAGTATAAATTTTTTTATCCACTGCAACAAAGGAGGTAATGTTTTGTAGTGATGCTACCAGTGGTGAATCCATACAGGTCTGCAGCAACCTCAATTCTTGCCTCCTCAGAAGAAAGGATTCAACTGAGGGACACAAGGCAGAAGAAGAGACAGAGGTAAGTTTTAAAGCAGGAGTGAAAGTTTATTAGAAAGTTTTAGAGCAAAAAAGAAAGGGAGGAAAGTACACTTGGAAGAGGTCCAAGCAGGCGATTTGAAGGACGAGTGTGGGATTGAACTTTTGACCTGGGGTTTTATATGTTACCATACTTCCAGGGTCTTGCACCCCTTCTCCCATGATTCTTCCCTTGGACTGGGCTGCCCACATGCATGGTGGCCTACCAGCTGCTGGGATATAAACATGCATAGTGTGTTTACTGGAGTTGTATATGTGCTTACCTGAGGCATTCTTCCCTTTCTGGTGGAATGCCCCAGGAAGGTCATGTACCAGTTAAACTCCACCATTTTGCCTCTCAATGTGCATGCTTGAACTCACTTGCCCAACTCCTGAGATCTTATCAGGAAGCTACTGATCACCAGTGTCAGGTTTTTTCTACCTATTGGGAAACTCCCCTTCCCTGGAGCTGGTTGCAACCAATTATTACTTTAGAAAGGCAGTGTGATGACTGCCTTAACGTCACCTCATGGTCCCCTCACTTTCCTGGTGGGGTGTAGGGGCCCTCTCTTGCCCTGTTCATGTCTGCCTAGCTACCTACTGTAACAGTGATGGAGTTTACACTTGAGTGGGAGAGAATGCTTCTATGTAGTGTATGATTTCCATTAATTTATGTGTGGTCTAGTCATGTGCTGTAGCATTTGTATATTATACTGTTCTGAAATTTAAAAATGCAGTGACAGTTGACTGAAGTGCTACATTAATGAGCAGATGTGGTAACTCATCAAGTATTTGGAGAATATTATATAACACCAGAGCGCGAAAAACTGCTTAAGGTGACAAAATTATAATCAGTTTCGCCAGACATCTCTTTAAGGCATAACTAATGAAGGTTCCACCATTTCTTTTTCTTTTCTTTTTTGGAGAGAACTGAGAACACCTTAGTGAAAGGAAGTGGATAATTTTTAGAGCACTGTAGACAACACCCATCACACTGAGGGGTGAGATACTGAGGGAAGCCCCACGTAAAGACTAGCTGATTTTAGTAAGCGAAGGATGCACCACATCATGGTACAGGCTGCATTTCATCAGGGTGCCTGGTTTATGTAAATGGAAAATTCTTATTGTGAGATCATGTAGCTGAACCTATCTTATAAAAATCATAAGATGTTCATTTTCCTTATATTCCTTTCCCTTTGTCCTTTTCTTCCTCCATGCACGATTACTTGAACTTAGATATTTAGGTTGAGGATGGTCACCAATTCACTAATAATTGATTCATTTGTATCCTTACCCAGGAGGCTGCCCACAAGACTAGTGAATTTGTTTTCTTTCAAAGAACAATAACCCTTACATCATGCAGACCTCCTTGATCGTGTCCAGACCTGATGGATCAGCCCTTGCCACACCCTGAACTAGACCTGTTCACAGATGGAATCAGCTTCACAGACCATCCATGTTATTGTGCTGGATACACAGCCATTATATCTCAAGGTACTGTGGAAGAAAAAGCATTACTGCCAGGTACCTCAGCTCAACTGGCCAATCTCATTGCCCTTATGCATAACCTACAATTGGGCAAGGTAACATTTTTAATATTTATACAGACTCTAAATATGCTTTCTTAGTGGCACACACCCATGGGCCTATGTGGAAAGAAAGAGGGCTTCTGGCCAAACATAATAAATCAAATATGCCTCTGATATTATGGCCTTCTTAGAAACTGTTAATGCCCCTAAATGGTAGCTACCATCACTGTACTGGTCATAAAAAATGAGACTCCCAAGTAGTCAAGGGAAATCAACTTGCTGACCTGGCAGCCAAGCAGGCTGCGAGAACACTGGACTTTGAGGCTATCTTACCTCTGTCAATACCTCTGGTTGATCTAAGTTCCAACCTTGCTGTACGGAGGGAGATTTAAAGAAGTCAAGGAATGGAGATTCACATCCCAAGTCCCAGCCTATCCTGACTGGAAATGTAATTTGGAAGGTATCACATTGGTTTCTGGACCCCTCTTTAAAGATACAGTGAGCCACTGTCATCAAAGCACCCATTAGGGAAAAGGTGCAACCCTTCAGTGACTATGTGAGTATTTGGCCCCAATATGCTATGGGTCATTTAAAATGTGATCCATCAAGGCAGGCTTTGTGCTCAAAGCCACCCTAAAATTTGACCCCCACGCCCTGTTCAGGGGTTACAACATTGAACAACCTCTCCATACAAAGATTGCCAAGTAGATTTCACCACAATGCTGCAAGTACCCGGAGGCTACACATTTTTTGTTTATGTAGACACGTTTTCAGATTGGGTGGAGGTATAACCTAGCCAAACAGAGAGGGCCTCCAAAGTGGCCTGCACTTGCCTCAAATAAACAATTCCCAGTTATGGACTCCCTTTGACAATTCAGTGTGAGACAATGGAGTGGCATTCATCTCTCAGGTAGTACAGTAAGTGTCTCAAATCTTAGATATTGAATGGAAACTCTAAGCAGTGTAGTAACCATAATCCACAGGAAAGTCTGAAAAAATGAATTATACTATAAAAAGAAAAATTGCTAAAATTAGTCAGGAAACTAATCTACATTGAGAAAAAGTACTGCCCTCTGCCCTATCGAGAATTTGGCTCACTCCCTGAAGAAGGCTCCAACAGAGCCCTTTTGAAATTATGTATGGGAGACCCTTCCTGGCCCCTACAATCAGGAGATTAAATCTTAGAAAAAGAAGGAGGTATTATTCTTTCTTTAAAATTATTTAATGAAATACCAACCTCTGTTCATGAGTTTGCTTCTAACAGGTTAACCTTTCCCACGGGCATCCACTTAATCCCTTCCAGGATGAAGACCAACTCCTATTTAAGACAAGGTGGAAACTGGACCAGATCATCAACTAACCCCTCAATGGTTAAGACCCTATGAGGTCCTTCTGACTACTCATTCATGTGTAAAGTTGGCCAGAGTTAAACCATGGATACATTCTACCTAGATAAAAATTGCCCCTCCTCAGACTGGTCTATCAGGTAATGGACCTGAATGAACCTGTGAAACAACTGAAAACCTGAAGCTGCCTTTTAAGAAAATCTACACAGGTAAGTAAAAACTTTTGTCATTTAATCATGAGATTCTTGCTAATCCCCACAGTAATATATGGGGTTAGGGTGTTTGCTGAAACTAATCATTTCCTACCATGGGTGCATTATGCAGATAGCTGAAAACAGGAAGCTTATTGGGTTTGAGGCTGTTCCAGTCTCCAGCATTTCTGGATTACCTTAGTGGGTCTCACCCCTACAAGGAAATAATGGGTTACAAACCTTTATGAAAAACTATTCATAAGAAAATTAGACCTCTGATATCCTAACAAAAGGAAATGGAAGGCGATGGCTTGGCATTAATGTAACCCTTCACCATGCATGTCACAGAAAACCTTATACTATACATCAGAGAATTCAACAAATTCTGAATGTGCTATTTCTCTCCTGATGGAGTTTCCATCAGTAGCACTCATGATTTTGTCTATTAACAGCTGCTACACTGAGGAAGGCTTTTTATCAAATTTGGGTTGATTATCTTTGGATGACCCCCACTAATAGCCACTTACATCAAATTGCTCTCTTATGCTGGAAACAAAAAAGCTATTCTTGTGATTATTGGCCAAATATTACTAAGAGTGTGGGCTGGATGCCTCCACACTGGTGTGAAGATACTCTGGTGCTTCAATAAACCCACTGGTTCACTACTGATTAGACATAGAGGCCAGGGATTCAATTGATAGCCCCAAATGGAACTCATTGGCTATGTGGGACTAATCGTTGGCCCTGGCTACCCATTTGATGAATAGAATGGTGCATGTTGGGTTTCCCATTGGTCCAGAACCATTTGACCAAAACCACTGGACAAACTGCAAATTTCCCAAATGTGTTGTAGCAATGGACCAGACCAGTTTTCCACTGATAAGACCATCTCCTATCCAATTTTAATCCCCAAGTTAGTTTTGAAAATGTTATCTGGCATGTCAAGACCCTCACAAACTATATCCAACAAGTGCTAAATGATGAATTCAAAGACATCTTTTTAGTGACTCTGAAATGATCACAAGGAGAAAAGCAGTCTTGCATAATTTCATGGCCCTTGAAGTTCTCACGCTGCACAAGGGGGAACTTATGCCATAATCAAAACCAAATGCTGTGTGTACATTCCAGACAATTCAGGAAACATCATCCTGACCCTTCAAGATATGCACAAAAAATTAATGCTATGTCCAACCCCACAATGTCACTAAACCAATGGTTATCTTTGTGGTTTAGATAAGAACCCTCTTAGTGGAAAACAATATTAATAATTCTAGCTATGAGTATAGGAATAGAAATATTTTGTTGTTGTGGATTATATTGCTGTTGTACCACACGTATGATATTGCAAGATTGCCTCTCTCAGAGGCTCCCAACATCCTGTTTAGTGATGTTACAACAAATTGCCTCAGTACGACCTGGGACTCTTGAGTATTTCCAACTGCTGGTAACTAAGTTCCTTTCCTTGGCCCCATAGCAACACCCCTTTCGGAGGAAGTAGTCAGAATGAGTCAACACCCCAACTCTTCAGTATCGAGGCATGAAACAGTGTCAGTGGGGATGTTGTAACTGAGCCTATATTATAAAAATCCTAAGATATTTGTTTCACTTATCTTCCTTTTTTTTGTCTTTTTCTTTCTCCATGTATGATAACTTGTACTTAAGTCATTTCAGTAGAGGTGGTCACCAACTCACTAATAACTGATTAACTTCATACCCTGACTCCTGGTGGCCGCCAATAAGATTAATTAACTTTTTTTCATTCAAAGAACAATAATCCTCATATCATGCAGACCTCCTTAGTGATACCAGAAGTTTGATCAGCCGAGGGAGGTAAGCATCTTTGATCATTGAGGTCTCACCTCCTACATACCTTATGTATTCATAAGTGTTCAAAGGCAGAAATGTTCAAAGGCAGGTCAGATTAAATGTTTTGCCTGTCCTGTCTTAAGGATTTGGCCAAATTGTATAAACCTTCCTCTGCTCCTAAGCACTGATGTGTCAGTATTTGGCTTAGGATACATCCAGTACTTGAAACTTGCTTTTGGTGTTTTACGGCAACAGTGCTTCCTCAGGAAACTTTGGCATTTTATTCCTCAAAGTCTCTCTCCCTACAAGCATTGAAAGAGAAAGGGTCAGTTTATTATTATATTTTCTTATTCCATGCTCCTCTGAAGAGTCTTCCCAATGTCCTATCTCTTAGGCTTGAAGAGCTTGCAATCTCATTGGAGATAAATTACAGAAAATAAGCAATCAGAATAAATATTTTTAAATTACAGGCTATGATGACTTTAAATTTAAGGGACATTAAGAGAAGAAAAAGATATAGACCAGGAATAAATAACATTTAGATGCTCAAGTCTGTATTTGTTTGAACACTTTCCTCTAGGGTCTGCGAGAGTTAAGGAGAGGATATAGAGCTTCATCAGGTAGAAGAGATTCATTCTCATTATGTTGAAGGGTTTTCTAGCTTGCCTAACCTTATGAAGGTTTTGTTTGTCTGCTCTGGAGCACCTCAGCACATTTGTAAAAGCACTTTGGCAAGCACACTTGTCTTCATCAACAAAGGCAGTGACAATCAAATGCTTTGTCTCCCAGTCTGTCATCTCCCTTTCTGCTTTTCCTGCACCGTATCATATGGAGTTGTTGCTCAGGAACTTCCAGGCAGCCCAGTGTATCAGGCTGACTCAAACTTCTTTTAACAACTCTTAATAATGGTGACTGCCAAAATGAGAGTTGGTCGTGACTCAGTCATAAAGGAAATAAAATATTTCACCCCAAAATTTACTTCTTTGGCATATTTTGAGATGACTGTTCAGAGAGACCATAAACAGTAATATCCCTGCAAAGCTGCCTTTTGTCGGGGAGATGTGTATCTACAGAAAATTTGCATTGATGCAAGCCGGCTTTCTCTGAGGTCTTTCCTTGTCCAGGTCTAGGGAAAGATTAACTGAGAATCTGACCCCTTTAAAGCTCTAAAGAAACATTTCCCATCTGTCTTCTCTGAGGGCTGCTACCTATGAGATTTCTTTTACATAACAAGATCACCTTTGCTAGCCAGGACTCCTCTTCTGTCTCTCCTATAACCTGCCTTACCACTGTGACCTGATTTACCACTATAATCTGTTTTTGCTCATACTCTGATCCCCTATTCTTTCTGTAGCCTCAAGATGGCATCTAAACTATTTGTTTTTTGCCTGTTCAACTGTGATTTTATATCTATATACAGATATATATTTATAAATATATCTATATAGACATCCATCTTATGTATGCTTTTATATAGAAGCTTATATATAAATGTTAATATATTTAGAAGCTTATATATAAATATTTATATATAATCTTCTCTCTATATAATATGTATTTACACATTTATGTATTTTGTGTATGTGTATATGTGTGTATAAGCTTCTGTACCCCATTGGGAGGTTGAGCAATCACTCTGATTCTCCCTGTGTACACATTCATATGTTTGTATGCCATTTTTCTTGTTAATCTACCTTTTTTGAGTTGATTTTTTTCCCCATGAAATTACAGAGGGCAAAGGGGAAGTTTTCCCTTGGCTCTTATGGTTTCTCTCTCAAAAATCATCACCAACTAACTTCTGCTGCATACAAGACATTTATTAAACATATATTTACCAGGGAGAAAATGGATACAGCTTGTCTTACAAAGATAATGAAATTTCATGTTTGTGTTGTTTCAGATTCTTCCACCACATCTTTAATAAAATGTTGACTTGTGTTAGGCACAATTATATAGGAAGCAGTGCTTAGTTCACAGAATAAGGCAACCTGAATCCTCTGAGTCAATAGCCAAACTTAGAAACATTTTGAAATAAACCTCATTCTTCATTCCTAAGGATTCAGACTCTGTAGCTTGCTGTATGCGAGAGTAGGAAGTATATCTAAAATTTATTAGCCATTCACACACTCTGTACATCAACAATTTTACCACTGACAGCCCATTTCTAGAAGATATTGCCATAATTAATGGGCTGTTGATATTACAAAACAAAACTGATTTCCAACATTTATTATAAAAATTAACAAACTTTGGTCATAAAGATAGTTGAAATATATAAAACACTGCCCTCTGGAGTGTGTGCTTTCTCTTTGAATGCTGGTTGACTCTCCTGAAAGTGTGTAAACTCCTGATTAGAGAACATGACAGCTCCTTCAGTACAGACAAATATGGAATTACACACACAAACACACATGCACACATTATATGTAAATATAAATGTACATATGCTGCTAGCATATTATAAAATAAGTCGCAAATGATTTAGCACCCTGGTTATCCAATATGAGGCCATAAAAGAAGCAAATCCTAGGGTAACTTACATTGCAGATCGAGGTATAGTAAATATTGTGAAATTACAAATTTCAGTGTTTAAAATCTAATTTAATTTAAAAAAACAGAGAATATCCTCCTTTATTTTCCTGCGTAACTATTTCATTCTTCATTTCTTTTCTTTTTGAAAATTTATTTAGTTTTTATTATGTACCTGATACCACACTTTAATTGGGATTTGAAGGTGAAGTAGTATTATCTTTTCTGTCAAGGAACTCAAATTGAGAATATTGATGCGAAGTATTTAAAAAATCAAACAAAATGTATCATTAGCAAGAAAGAGGATTAAAAGAAAACCTAACTTTGCCTGTGAATTTTAGGGAACTCTTTATTAACTCAGTTTGATATTTGAAACAAATCTTTAGGAAAATGAGTAGGCAGAGATGATCACTCTACATAGAATAAATTTTATATGCAAATGCATTAGAGTATGGTCCTTTAGGGAAACACAAAATATTTCACAATATTTGTTGTATAATGTAAGAACATGCCAAAAGATCAAGCTAGACAGGTAAACCAAGGTCAGATGAGAAAATTCTTTAAAAGCCAAACTCAAATGAATATTTATCTTGAAAATAATGAGTGCCAACTGAAGGAGAGAACCATGAATACATTTACAAAGGAGAGAGGATCTCTGCACTGAACAGACCACCAAAGAAAACATGGCTGTGCGCTGGGCACAGTGGCTCACGCCTGTCATCCCAGCACTTTGGGAGGCCGAGGTGGGCAGATCACCTGAGGTCAGGAGTTCGAGACCAGCCTGCCCAACATGGCAAAACCCCGTCTCTACTAAAAATACAAAGAATTAGCTGGGCGTGGTGGTGGGCGCCTGTAATCTCAGCTACTCGGGAGGCTGAGGCAGGAGAATCGCTTGAAACCGGGAGGCAGAGGCTGCAGTGAGTCGAGATCGTGCCACTGCATTCCAGCCTGGGTGACAAGAGTGAAACTTCATCTCAAAATAAAAAGAAGAAGAAGAGAACATCGCTGTGAAGGCTATACAATGATATCTAGCCATCTTACTCTCAAAAGTTAGATATAAATAAATATTTGAGTAATTTTGGCTGTGATAAATCTGTTCATAGCAAATGTAGAGGAACTAAAACAACTTAAAAGATTATTACAGATAAAAACTGATGACTTTCTTGATCAGTTCTGTAATTGATTACAGAATTAATTTTCTAATGAGAAAGGAGAGAATTTTTATTTTTTTCAAAGTAGACAACACAGGACAGACTAATTGCACCTGGGAAGTTAAGGAAAAGACAGAAAAGAGAGATTCTCAGATTTCTGGCTGGAACATCTGGGGAGACAGGTTGACATTCACTAAAATGGAAAGTTCATAATGTTGCAATACAATTAATAAAGTACTTTTAGACATTTGAGATATCTATGCAACGTCTAGAAAGATCTCTTTAGTGATTAATACATTTGGTTCTCATTCTGGAAGATGTCTGTGGAGTATAAGGTGATTAGCACTCCTTGTTTTCCCCATAACATTCTCATTTTGGCTACTCTTTTTTTCTTCTTTTTTTTGTTTTGTTATTTCCCCAATCAGTAAATACAGAATTTCCTGTGCTTCAGTTCCTGGTTCTTGTTTCCTCTCTACATAAGCTCATTCCCCGGTTAATTCATCTTGTCCCATACCTTTAAAAAAACTATAGGCTGATGATTTTCAAATATAGATCTTAGCCTGGATCCATTTCTGAAATTTAGCCTCATATCATACACTCTTGTTGGTATCTTATTTGGATGTACAATAGGCTTCTCAAACTTACCATGTTCTAAATTGAGCTCATCTCCATATTATCCCTCTCAAATAATGGTAACTCTATTCCTGTGGGTATCGCGACTCAGAATTGGAGTTCTCTTCTCCTCTCTGTCTCTTACAACCCATATTAAGTCTGTCAGCCACTGATACTGTCAAATTTTCTCCTGAATAGTCTCTCATCTTTCATATTGTCTACCATTCAGTTGTCAACATAGGAGTCAAAAGACAATTTAGATCATATCACTTCTGTGCTTGAAACCTGCTAATGGCTTCTCTTGTCACTCAGGCAAAAAGGCAAAGTTCTTACACTAGTTCACAAGGTACTTCATAGTGTATTAAACTTTACTTTTAATCTACAATATGGCAACTCCTATATTTTTAATGTCCTATTCAGATCTCCCTGTGAATTACAGACTTGTAAAATTCTACTTTCTACTTCTTACTATGTATCTCAAGAAGAATCTCTAATAGTATGTCAAATCCAATATATGAAAATAGCATTTTGATTGTTAGTTCATCTCTTGCCTTCGTGCTTTTTCTATTCAATGTATGCACTCAATTGCTCTAATAGATAGCTTATGAGTTGTGCCTTGTTTTGATCTCTCATTTCTACCTTCCCATCCTAACCTGTCTACAAATCCTGCCCATGCTATGAACAACTCTTTCTATTTTCACTGACATCATCATAGTTGAAGATACCAATACCTCCAGTATGATTTATTCAAATGGTAGCTTAACTAGTGTTTTTTTTTTCTTCTGTCTTCAGCTAATCCAATGACTACATAGTAGAAATATTGAACTCTGAAAGATTTAGATAAAATAATATTATTCCCAGCTTTAATTACAGGTCCACATTACGTTCATTTAAAATAAACTCAAAACTGTACCATAATCTGTTAATTTCAATATGATAAGTTCCTGCCTTATTTTAATTTCATTTTATATGATTTTTTTCTCTCTCTCATTATGCTTCAACCATGTCGACTATGCTTTGTGAAAAGAAAAGAATTCAAACCCTTTTAAATTGCTTATGTCTACGTTACTCTTTTCCTCACATTTTACAAGACCATCTCATTTTATCCCTTTGAGCACAAAATAAACACAATTTCTTAAGAGAGAAATCACTGACTAACTGATATCTAACCATCCTCCTTCCCACTTATCCCACTGATAAGACTTACCAGTGTTTATTCATTAATTACTTATGCTTTTAGTCATTTGTATCAATTCTTTAAAAATAGCAGCTGTATTAGTTTCTTATTGCTGCTGTAACAAACTGCCACAAACTTGGTGGCTTAAAGCAATACAAATTTATTATCTTATAGTTGTGGATGTTATAAATCCTAAAATCAAGGTGTCAGCAGTGCTCTGTTCCAGCTGCAGCTCTGGGGGAGAATCCCTTTCCTTGCTTTTTCCAGATTCTACAAGTCACTTACAAATCTCAGCTTGTGGCCCCTTCCTTCATTTTCACAGTTTGGCACCATAAAATCTTCTTTTGTCTCTGACCTTTTTCCAATGGCGTGCCTTCTCTCTCTGACTCTGATTCTCCTGCTTCCCTATTATAAAAACTTTATGATCATTTTGGACTCACCCAGATAATCTAGGAAAATATTACTCTCTCAAAGGGATTGTCTGAAAATCTTTCTTAATCATAGCTTCAAAGTCCCCTTCACCATACTAGTTAACATAGTCATAGGTGCTGGGGATTGGGATATAACAAAATAATTGGAACAATATTCTTGAATAATGGACCCAGGTCCAGTTTTCAGATCTGGGTGGTGCCAGGTGATCCATAGCATACAGGGTGTGAAAACCATCTGGTACTTGTGGAATTAGGAAGTGGATTACTCTAGGTGAATCACTGTTCTGTCTACTACAGGAAACTTACCATTATTTTCCCCAAACCTGGGGGAATTTCCAGAACCTTAGTACCTACCTAGCCAAGTATGTAATTGATATACAATAAATATTTTCTGATTGAGTAAATAATATACTTGATTAAATGGAACTTTAAAATTACATTTTTCATTTCTTTTTTTCTTTTTTTGAGATGGAGTCTCACTCTGTCATCCAGGCTGGAGTGCAGTGGGACAATCTTGGCTCACTGCAACCTCTGCCTCCCAGGCTCAAGCAATTCGCCTGCCTTTGCCTCCTGACTAGCTGGGATTACAAGTGTGTGCCCCCACACTCGGTTAATTTTTGTATTTTTTTAGTAGAGACAAGGTTTCACTATGTTGGCCAGGCTGCTCTTGAACTCCTGACCTCTGGTGATCTGCCTGCCTTGGCCTGTCAAAGTACTGGGATTACAGGTGTAAGTCACTGCACCCGGCCTACTCATTCCTTTTAAAAGAAAATATATACATTTTCAAACTGGTTATTAAAAAATGAGAATATTGCTTTAGTAAAGCTGAGCTAAGCATTTTATTTACAGAAAAGTTTCATTCAAAACACATGCAGTCAGTGATCTTCATTCAACACGTTTAATACACTTTGCCTGACTCGCCTCTGAGCAGAAGGTGCCATATCTCTATAATGACTCTTCCGTGTATAGAAGAAGCTCAACTGAAATATACCAGCAAAATTATTTTTGTTTTGTTATGTTGTGGTTCATATTGAGATAAACTTGCTCTTTAAAAGGTAAAACTTAAGAGGGGGAATATATAACTGTGCATATTATAACAGAAGAAAAAGTGCAACATTTCCCCCTGTAATTAAGCATAAGCTTATTCATGCCAAATCTTCACCATGAAATCACCTTCATTATAATTATTGATCTTTTTGGTTTATTATAACCATTATTCCAGTTATCTCATGATAAAGAAGATGGTGTTTGAAGGCCACTGACTATTAGCATGTATTTTGAAGCAGATTTTCCAAAATACTGATATATTTATTACATTAAGAAACTTGCAGAAAGTGCAAAATTCCTTGGATTGACTGGGAATGTCCTGGTTGCATGGTATTAACTCCTGTGAAGTAGAGAAACCATATTATTTTCCCTGAAATATTACATAAAATTTGTGAAATTCAAAAATTACTAGGAACAGTTGAAAAACTTCAAGTTGAATTATAAAAAAAAAAATATTTTTACAAAGAATTTTCTAAACTAAGTATTTTATGTTAATATCTATCATCATGATTAAGGGATAATCACCATGCACTTAAGGAAATCATAAATTTCAATATACCTAACATATTTCTCTTTCTTTTAATGTTTCATTAAGTAAATGGTACATGCTAACAACACATTTTAATTTGGTATACTTTATTTCTCCTTTGTTTCTATTTTTGAATTATTTTGCTCTTAGGGCACTTATAAAAGTCTCTATCTCACTTTAGTGAAGCATGGTCTGTCACCTTTTTAAAAAACGGTGTCAACTTTTGTGTTACTGAAGGTTTCAAATCGTTGGTTAGATTTAGTACCAACTTGTAACATTTTAATTGGAAGCTAAGCTTATTTTACACTTGGGTGTGGATTTTACCAACACTAGTGATTCAAGAACATTTAAAAATTGGTTATACACTTAGAACCACTCTTTCCTTCTTACATTACATATGAATTTTCTTTGGAAAAAAATTGATATTCAGAAGTTCAGATTCACAAAGAGAATGGAACTATTAAAGATAATTATTTGCACTAAAAAATATTCATGAGTGGATTACATTGAATTATACTTTCCTCTCATGCATGTAAAATAGGTTTTGATTTTTCAAAGTTAATTTATATTTTTATTAAAACATTTATTATATGAACTGTAATGATTCTTCTAAATATTTTATGTCCATTTAATGTTTTCACTGGTACATAAAATACTCAAGTTATTTCAGAGCTTTAAGGAAATCGCCATCATTCTCTTTGTTAATATATGTATATTAGAATTCATTATAAAGGAATAATGTATATATATTCTCAAATGGACCCAGTTTCAAGTTTTATCCTTCATTTCATGCAGTTAATGTTCAAAGATTCCCTGAAGGGTGAACAAAACTGCTTATTTTATTTTATATTTTCTTGCAAAAAAAAAAGCAAACAAATAAACTACAAATTCATTGCTTAGTCTCAGTCATTACATCTAGAAATGAAGTTGGATTTCATCATAAAAATTATTAATTTGATTATCTTTACAGACACAATATTTTAATTTCATTGAATGTTCCATGGGTCCCTAGTATATTGTCAAAGTCTTCCCATTGTGTATATTACCCTTGACTTTTTCTTTTGCTACTTTTTATTATAATTTAAAATTACTACATTCTGCCAGCCTAATGGGAGGGACAACACAACTTGAGAGTTGAACAGTGGTTTCTAGAACCTTATATGCCTTCCTGAAAGTGTTGGCTCCACCATCTGACAGCTGGGTGGCCATGAATGAACCGCCAAATATATATAAGCCCTACTCTTTATTTTAAAAGAGATATGATAAAACTATTTAACTTAACAGGGCTTTTATTAGGATTAAACCAAATATTGTATGTCAATATATTTGCACAAAGTGAGAACACAACAAATCTTTGTGAATATATTTGAGACTTTTTACAATTTGAGGACAAACATGAAAAATCTTCTTGGTTAAAGTTCTCAGTGTGAGCCTTTTTCTTAATTAGTTATTCAGTGCACTTGATGCATTTTTGAAAATAAACACCAATCTAATCACCTTTAGCTACCTAAGAACTCAGAAACAATACCCCCAAGTGAAGTCCTCAGAAGAAAAGTTTATTTTTGACCTTGTCCTGCCCTCTCGTCTCAGTCCCATTCTCCTCTGAAGCTAATTATAGACACTAGAATCTCTCTTTCCCCAATTCAGGCCACAGAAACCAGAATATCTTTTCTCTAAAGCCAGCTATAAAACCTAAAGAATATTAATTTTCCTCTGCCTTTCTGTGTATAAATTGGCCATAAATAAATTATTTGACCTATTTTATTTGACTGTAGGTCATAGACCCCATTCAAGAGGGTCCTGCCCCATTCCCAGAAGAAAGGAACACATGCTCACAGAGATGAAAATAATCTGGACAGACAGACCTCGTTGGGTCTCCCTACTCAGTCTATTAGATCAAACACTTTTTGTCCAATTATATTTCTACATGGTTGTCCATACTTTGTTTAACCTAAGCATAAAAGATGACAATTTCTCCTGTATCTTTGAGCCTTCATTCTTAATTTCCTGAGTAGTCAGGTTAAATAAATTTGTATGCCTTTTCTCCAGTTAATCTGCCTTTTGCAAGTTGGTATCTCAGCAAACTTTCAGGGGGCAAACAAGAGCTCTGCCCCCTACAGCTAAGATATGCTCCTTTGCGAGAAAGCACACCTGATAAAAACCTGTACTAGTAAACTGCACACTATATCAAGGTGTTATAGGAAAGGGGTCCTGATCCAGACCCCAAGAAAGGGTTCTTGAATTGAGCAAAAAAGGATTTGAGGCGAATCCATAGAGGAGAGTGAAAGCAAGTTTATTAAGAAAGTAAAGCAATAAAGAATGGCTACTCCATAGGCAGAGCAGTGGCACGGGCCACTAAGCTGCTTATACTTATTGTTACTTCTTGATTATATGCTAAACAGGGGGTGAATTATTCATGACTTTTCCGAGAAAGGGGTGGGCAATTCCCAGAACTGAGAGCTCCTCTCCATTTTAGACTATACATGGTAAATTTCTGACATTGCCATGGCATTTGTAAACTGTCATGGTGCTAGTGGGAGAGTCTTTTCGCATACTAATGCATTATAATTAGCATATATGAGTAGTGAGGAGGACCAGAGGCTACTTTTGTCACCATCTTGGTTTGGTGTGTTTTGACCAGCTTCTTTACTGCAACCTGTTTTATCAGCAAGGTCTTTATAACCTGTATCTTGTGCCAATCTCCTATCTCATCCTGTAACTAAGAATGCCTTAATCTACTGGGAATGTAGCACAGTAGGTCTTAGCCTTATTTTACCCAGCCCCTATTCAAAATGGAGTTGCTCTGGTTCAAATACCTCTGACAAAGGTTCATCTTGATTTTTTTCTGAAAAGAGCTTCAGAATCACAGTATCTAACCAATACCTTAATGAATACCTGAATTTCAAATGTACAAAATTATTTTGTGAAAATAATACAATAGGCATCCAGGGTTGATATTATGGAAGGATTTAGATATGACCTACAATTTGATATTTCTTATTTCTGAGGCCTCTTTGACATTCTCTTTGCCACTTCCATTATATTTATTATATATTGGGGATCAATGATAAACTATTAATAATTGCTAGGGTATATTTTTTAAACAGGAATTTGAAAATCATGAATTCATCAAATAAAATCAAGCACAGAGGTAAAATTATGTGATTTTAGCTATATTTTATTTGTATTATTATTACTTTTAGTAATGATATCTGAAGACATCATTCAGATGTATGAATGATAACTAACATCTGAAGAGAAAAATCTGAAGAAAAAAATACCCAAAAATCTTACTAAGTATTGTTTAGTTAGAATACGGACTATTTATAGAGGGGCTTCGTGGTTCCGACTCCTGACCTTGTGATCCACCCCCTGGCCTCCAAAGTGGGATTACCAGATGAGCCTGTGCCGGGTAATCAGTGTGATAATTATCAATTAAACAAGAGAGCATTAATATTCCTCTTAACTGACTGAGCTTCAGACAAATTTCTTTCTGACTGTAGGCCTTGACCAACTTTTTCTTAGAGCATTGACTTTAGAAATCTTATAATTGTAAGTTCTTTCTCCGAACCTTTGAGATATAAATTTTTACAAAAACTTCTGACCAGTTTTACAACCCAGAAATGTCTTTTTTGAGAACTTGAGAGTCATCCCTTTCTTTGAAATATAACCACAGAGAAAGACAGCTCCTCTGTCTCCCACTCTCTGTGGGAGGCTAGGAGCTTAACTTCCCCAAGAGGCAAGCAGCAAACAGAGATGGCCTAATTGCATTGACCAACCTCCCCGAAAAGTCCTCCAGCACATTTCCACTAGCCTATTCCAGTGCTTAAAAACTCTCCTGCCATTTGTTTCAGTGGAATTGAGTTCAGTCTCTCTACCATATTGAAATAGCCTTGACCCCCACTACAATAGTCTTGAATAAAATCTTACTTAACTTTATTCCACGTAGTTTTTCTTGACACCATCATAAGGCAAAAGATGCTTCTTATTGAAACATGACCCAAAAGTGAGATTCTCAAGGCTCATTTCAGGCAATTAAATGTGTCTTGAGCAAAGTTTCTAGTAGTTTTACTCCTTATGGCTGAGTAAATCTTAAGCTTATCATCTCTACATTTATGAATATAAAATTCTACTCAGGGCCTTTTTATGTGATGAACAAAATCTTTTCAAAATTTGAGAAATGATAAAAGAATAAAACAAATTTTCTCAGTAGAATTTAATAAAAGAGGTTATACATGGATGTTGTAATTCAGAATAATTTACTTTTGATTTAATTTTGCAGGTCACTGCTCAAGCTTAGATGAGTAGCTCTGTTGTTGATTTGCTGACAGAAGATTGAAACTTGCTTATGCAGCCTGAGAAAACAAGGCATATACTCCTTGAATTTAAGGCAAACTCAAAACTGAAGGTTAATTCAGCCTAAATGCTGTGGGAAATTTTTCTTTGGAGGAAAAAGTAGTACATTACTGAGAATACATGATTTATCTCTTTAGAATTCAGTTGAATATGTTCAATTTTTAAGCATCACACTCAAATTCATCTGCACAATTATCTTTTTATATTTAATTTTTGAATATAATTGTTCATTATAAAGAACTAAATGCAAAAGTCTCTGAGGGTTATTTTCATCCATAGAGTCACTGATAGTATTATACTCTGTGGCGTAGAATGACCACAATGGTCTTATTTTAGTTAAATACTGTATTTGATTCACATATAATTTAGGCCAACAGATTAATTTATTTATCATAGAAATAAGTAATTCCTCAAAACTGACCAATCTACCATCAGAAGATTTTAAGTTGACAAATGCTCAAGAAGTGAAGAAAAAGCAATTCTTCTGAATGTCTTTTGTTCTTTTACAAAGTAGATTTAAGATAACTGTTACATATCTATAAACTGGAAACTCTTATGTAGGTCTTTCAACTTCAACAGATGCAGCTACTCATCTAGAAAATTGGCGGTGGTAGGTTGCTCATCACAGATAGCTTGCCAACTTTGCATTTCCCAATTCCTAAAATAGTTAAATATTCCCACTCATAAATGTATGTTTATCTTATACTAAGATAACACTAAAAATGTTGAAGTGCAGGTAAACACACTTGATATTGTCAAAGAACATGCTTCAAAATGACAAAGACTGCACAATCTTTCTGCATACTTCATTATACTTAAATAACTGCAGCATCCACAACCTGTGATGATAAAGTTACAATTTTAATATTTTTAGATTTTTTTTCTGGGGGAAAAACAATTTTAGTGCAAAGAAGTCAGAGTATCAATATACAAAATTCAAATTATACAATATTCAAAATATACAAATATGAAGGTAAAGATGTGGTCAATAAATGAACAGTATTATTAGTGTCAACTATGATATCGTGATACTGCTTTAGACTAGAGCTGACGCAATGTGTTTGTGGCTCTTGAACAGGGTTCTGACCAATTGGACCATAAATTCTTCTTTGCTGTCTAAAAACCTGCAGTGTGAACATAAAGAATTTAAGTGTTATAGACTATTATAGCTCTTGTCACCTCAAATACCGTATTGCTCCAAAGATAGAAGAAAACAGTTCCTTCAATATTTTTTATGTAGGTAAAAATCTGGATTTTGGATAGTGCCAAAATTTTGCCTCATCGAGTTCAAAAGTTATTTCATCAAATCATTACATATTCTGTGATATATTTACATCTGTATGAATAGAGATACTTGAGAACACTTATGTAGTTTATTGTGAGTTTTTCTTCACAAAATATGGGGATTTTTACCACCAGCAGTATAAAAAAGGTGGGTCACAGTCATTTTAAAAATGTATTTTGTTTAATAAGTGTGTTCCTTATTGTTTTTGTATTGATAAAATGTGTAGTAAATAACTCCTGAGACATCTCAGCACTGTGAATCTAAGAAAGCATTGTATCTTAAGATGGGACACATAAACTAGCTTCAATGATAAAATACTTGTCAAATAGAAGTGAGTAAGTGTAATGATAGTAAGTCTCAATGGTATACAAAACAATAGAAATGTAATATAAAATATTGGAGATTTAAGATGCGTCTCAGATATTTCAGCTGAAAGCCTGCTTTGGATTTAAATTTGAGCTAAATCTACCCTTTCTTATCTTTCATAACATCCTCTATTTACTGCCATTTTTTCATCCGCGTTATTAAGTTCACCTTATCAGTTTCTATGATACCTACTTTCGACTCCTTAAAGAGAAAGTCAATGTCTTATTATTTTTGATACATTCAACCAAATTTGGCACAAATAATATATCTAATAAATAATGGCCGATTATTGATTCTTTCCTTTTATTTACTAAACTGTGGTCAAATCTTTATACATTATTGTATTTTATTATGTGTTGTACCCCAGAGAGAAGGAATTTGAAGAATCATAAAACAGATATGAACATGAATCTTAGTGAGAATAGATTAAAAAGAGAGAGAGGCACACATCTAAGTGATTATCTGGAGAGAGCCTTAAACAACAACAAAACCCTAACATCAAGGCCCCAGCAGGTAAGAAGAGTGTGAGAATGTGACTGGGGGTGGATGACTCTGGGCCAGGAACAGTGTGCCAGAGCCCATACGGGAGGAGATGGTCATTTGTATGAAGTGGGGGTATTGTCGAGGACGTCATCCATGGAGTCTCAAAGTACCTTTGTATAAATTATGTTTCAATTACAAAATACAAAAAAAGAGTAACTTTATAGTGGCAAAGGTTTTTGGAAGACCCTGCCAAATCAAGGATCAAAGTCAAGATCGTCAATACTAGGACATATTGAAATTGTAGGCCAGCTGTTGGGATGCAATGAGAAGAACACAGTATTACTTCTGACATTTTTGCTAATATGAGGAAACACTAGATAGACCCAAATTGAATGTCATTCTTCCCAACAATTGACCTATATTATTTAAAACTGTCCACATCATAAAAGTCAAGAAGCAACTATCACAGAGAAACAAAGAAAGTAAATGCAACATAGATTCTGAATAGTGTGTATCTCCTATACCGAACATTAAGACAACTGACTAAACTTGAAAAAAATCTGAAATGCAGATTTAAGTAATGAATCAATGTTAATTTCTTGACATTGATAAGTATACTGTAGTTATATGAGACAATGTGCTTTCTTGAGGGAAATGCACTTGAATATTTAAAATATTGGGACATATCAGCAACTCTCAATACATTCAGGAAAAAATATCCGTTAGTATATATATTTTTTAACTTTTTCTCTAAGTGTTACATTGTTTCAAATTAAAACATTTTTAAAAGTGAAAAGGTAATATATAAATATTATATATTTTTACTTCACATCCATGACAGATTAATGAAAGAACACGTGCTTGTTTCATTGATAGATTATTAGCAACATGCATTAAATCAAGTATGAAAGTTAGAAGCATACTCTTCCTTTGGGGTAAACTGAGATTTCTCCATATGTGCTATTATTTTATTAAAAAATAGTTGTTAAATTTGTTCAATTGAATGTAATACTATAGTGAGTTTATTCTATGATGTGACAATACATCTTTTTTTTTGCTACCTCCAAAGATAATAGAAACATAAAAAGTATATTAAAAAGATATACACGGCTGGGCACGGTGGCTCATGCCTATAATCCCAGCACTTTAGGAGGCCAAGGCAGGTGGATCACAAGGTCAGGAGTTTTAGACCAGCTTGGCCAGCATGGTGAAACCCCATCTCTAGTAAAGAGACAAAAAATTAGCCGGATGTGGTGGCACACACCTGTAATCCCAGCTACTCAGGAGGCTGAGGCAGGGGAATCACTTGAACTCAGGAGGTGGAGGTTGCAGTGAGCCGAGATCACACCATTGCACTCCAGCCTGGGCTATAGGGTGAGACTACATCTTAAAAGAAAAATAGATGTACGCATGGAAGAATTTCCCATGCAGGCTGCCAGGTATGTTGAAACCATATGGCCTGTTTGAATATTAATAGAGGTGCAATTGTGTGTATGTGTATGTGTGTGTGTGTGTGTGTGTGTGTGTGTGTATGTGTTTGCATATCCATGTTATATATAATAGCTTTGAAAGTCTGGGGACCAGGGGCACCCAACTACTCCTACTTCCCTCTAAAAGGACTCATGAAGAAATGGCTGAATCTGAAATAGTGAAGTAACAAAGGTGGCCACAAAAATTTTGTTAAGCCAGAAAGAGGAAGTGCCTCAGTACTACTGAAGATATGTCAAAAAGACACAGTGCCCTGTGGGATGGGGACCCTGGCCAAATTCTGTACAAATTGAGCATCCAAATGTGTAATCATGACGATAAATTATACTGAAACAGAATCAAAAATGTCATAGCAATTAACAAAAATAGGAAGAAAGAAGTTATGCTTTTCTTGAGAAAAAAATGTAAGTTAAACTTCAAAAATTTTTTTTACTGCCCTTACTATAAGAAAAGTTTCAGATATGTATCGGAAATGGAGTTAATATGTGCAAAGGTCTGGGGATTCAATATACTTATTGCCTTAAAGTACCTTTCCATAGTGTATTTATCATTCACAAAAGGAAATAAATGTTTCTCTTAGAGTAGAGAGATTATAGACAGTGCCCCTTTGAGTAAGCGATAAAAATAAGCATCACTAATATGGGAAAAAAATGACCTTCTATGTTTCTGGTATAATATAATGAGTAACACACCAGACCAAATACAATACCCTTTTGTAGTATTTTTACCAGAAATATTTAACTGACTTTATTTAACCACAACAGTGAAGTACAGCTGGATTGTTGGAAATTCCACAAGCCACTGGCCTGAACTCCTCAATAATATCAATATCATAAATGACCCAAAAAACTGTAGGTGCTCTTCCAGATTTGGGAAAACTGATACTAAATGACAACAAAATGCAATCTGTGATAGCCTAGGCTAGTGGAAAAGCAGCTATAACAAAAATTTTGGGGACAACTTGGACATCTTGAAAATATACTATAAGATAATTCTAGATCAATAGTAATCAACTTCCCTATATGTGATCATGCTATTGTAGTCATGTGGCAAATAGACTTTTGTTTTTGTTTTTGTTTTTGAGTTAGATGCTAAAGGTAAAATCAAAAAACATGGGGAGGGGAAGACGTGGGAAAGGGAGGGGTGGGAGAGAAGAGAGAGAAGAGGGCTGGAAGAGGTAAAGCAAAGTGGCAAATGTTACCAATTGGCGAATCTTCAGTGAATGGTATACTGCAGTTATTATATTATACCTTCTTATTTCCTGTAAATTTCTATTTTTCATAATGCAATTTTAGAAAATATATAAACAAGTGGGCCACCTATATCAACTCATGATATATTCATTATTATTCATAGTATTTCCAACTTTGTCCACTTTAAAGGTTTTCTAAAAATGAAGACACATATGCCTCCCTTAAAACTTGTGCCTGCTTCTCCACAAGCAAGGATATTTATATATATCCATAATTTCTGTGAACAGAAATTGCTATTTGTCCAACACTGATCATTGTAGTGTCATGTTCATTTATGATGCTATTTAGATAAATAACATAATGCTCCATTTGTTATGCATTTTATTGCACTCTACTAAAATAAGCATTTAGAATTGATGTTTCAAATAAATGTTGGACTCATATTTATTTATTATCTCTGTCATACATTCATAATAAAATATTTTATTTGATGTTTCATGACATTTACTTTTATAATCTGAAAAATCACTTCAATTAATCTATGAAATATTCACAACTGCTATATAGCTGACAGAAAAACCATATTTTAGAAGTATTTCACATTCTTAAAATGTGACAGCATTTTTTCTAACTTAAAAGGCAAAGTCTATTTTCCCATCACTTGAATCCAGCTGTCCCCGTGAGTTGCTTTGGCTGTTAAAATATGGCAGAAGAAGGTGCACACCAGGTCAGAGTCTAGGCCTCAAGAGGCTACATGTGCTTCACTGAGAGCTACATCACTCAAGGAAAGTAACGGTGTGAAAGTTGCAACGTCTCCACAAAGTAACACCAGCATGGCCAAATATTCATATCCAAAGGCTGTCATCACATTTTTATTCAGTTATTTTCTGCTGCTTTTTCATTTTTCCACTATTCTTTTATGTCTAAATATTATTATTTGTTTTATATATACTGTATAATAAATCATAAGTATGTTTTATGAAAACTTAGTTTGATGCTATGTACGTCAGCCTTTTCTACTTCTGATATTTCATTGAAATTGTCATATACATGTGTGTATATATATAGATATATATAGATATAGATCATATATAGAAAGATATTTTATACATATTTTATATATATATAATCTCTATATAGAGAGACAGAGAATATCAATCTATAGTTAACCAATTCAAATAAACAAGCTCTGTAATAAATTCACAGCCACCAGGAAGAATGAGGTCATCCGATCTCACACCTTTCATTTAGCTGTCTGCAAAAGCATTCAAAACCTCTAAAGAAATATTTCCCCTTAGTAAAGAAGATAAAGATGATGGGGACATATACTTTCTTGGTTAATATTGTATTATTATTTCTTGATTCACTTTTATGTTTCCCTTTCTAACTCTCCTGTTCTTTTTAATTAAATGAGTTAGAAAAAAAAGTGGGGAAGTAGAAGTAAAAGTGGAAATAATCTCATTTACCAGGTGGAATTCTCTTCTGCCTTGGCTCTAATAAATTATAAAGTCCCCAAACAACCATGAATCTTCATATTAATGTTGAACATTTTGTGAAGGAAAAAAATTAAACTTGGTTCAATAAAGCCAAACAACTCAGCAAAAATAAGTAAGTAAATAAAATTTACTTAAAAACTGTTGATATAGAGAGGCTGAAAAAATAAGATTAAAGCTTTTCTTAATGTTAAAAAAATCAGATAGTATGTATAGCTGCTAATATTCTTCATTTGTGTTTGCTAAAAGTTCTCAGAAAGGCCAAGATTGAAGTCTCAACTTGGCATCTTTAAAATAAGGCTGTAATAGGTGGAGTTCTGGAGTATGACAACAAAGAGCAAACCTAACCTTGTAGGAATTAAGACAAAACTGTAGTATAATTTTTTCTTAGCTCCTTCTATCTTTTTAGGTTATAATTGTTAGGATATTTGAGGCTGCTTTTGATTAATGATGCTTGGAATCAATGAAAGCAATTTAATGGAGCTTATTTATGAATGATTTTTTAAAACTAATACTTTTTATTGGGACAATTTCTGCTTGACATTTTGTGTTTCAACTGGCATTTTCCTGTTGCCAGCTGTCATAAAAAGGATTGCGACACATGCCATTAGCAGCATATGCCTTTTTGGGTGCTGAACAGCGTTTTCATACAAAAAAAATCAAATGATCCATAACATATTATGCTGTCATTTGAAAGCAGCATCAGAAATGAAACATTTTTCATGCCTGTAATATATTTAGTTCCCCAAGGCTCAATCTAGCATTTCCTCACTCGTTATGAAAATATAATAAGGTAAACGTTTATTCTTTTAACTCACACTATTGGGGTTTTCAGAATACTAATTTTTTTTTGTAAGAAAAGCTTGTAAGAATACATTTGGAATGTTCCAAAGAATATTTTCTAAATAGTAGATTATGACAATAGCGTATTCTCAATAGCATACTCTATTTTACAACTTTTTTTTTTTTTTTTTTTTGAGATGGAGTCTCGCTCTTCACCCAGGCTGGAGTGCAGTGGCACGATCTTGGCTCACTGCAAGCTCCGCCTCCCGGGTTCACGCCATTCTCCTGCCTCAGCCAACGGAGTAGGTGGGACGACAGGCACCCGCCACCCCACCGGGCTAATTTTTTGTATTTTTTAATAAAGACGGGATTTCACCGTGTTAGCCAGGATGGTCTCCATCTCCTGACCCCGTGATCCGCCCACCTCGGCCTCCCAAAGTGCTGGGATTACAGGCGTGAGCCACCGCGCCCGGCCTATTTTACAACTTTTTAAATAATCTTCTGTCCTTCAGGTATACGTTTACAAATACTTATTAAATGTCAGTAATTATTTATTTATATATATATGTAATATGTTCATCTCCATGGAAAATGACAACTTAAAGACTATTTATTTAGCACTTTGCATTGGAGCTTACAATAATACATATGCAAATCAAAGAAATTGATTAAACTATAGTAAATGGTTAAATGCATTATTAATTTGACTGTTTTATAATATATATTAAATAATAGTTTAGGATTTAAGGTATAGAAATATTATTAAAACTTAAAAAATTAAAATTAGCAAAACTTCTTTTTACAATCGAGCCTTAAACCTTGATACTGTATTTAAACATAATTTATTTTTTATTTTCTCTCTTCATTTTATTTTACTGAATCTCTAGAAAACCAACATTGTATTTTTTTTTCTAGGGAATAGTCTATATTTGTGTTTGTCAGACAAAAACACGGTTAAGCATGATTACTGCCATTCTATATTTCTAGAGTCTGATGACTAGAAAAAGTACTAAGTTGTATAAAAATATTGTTGGTGTCTTTTAATTTCTTTTAGTTAAAACAGGATTTGCCTTAGCAATTAATCTTAGCCATTTCTCTGTTCTTCCCAGTATCTGTCTTAGTCCTTGATACAAAAGCGCTAAATATTGTTTGAGGGATTTGATTTGTGAATAACAGAAGAAACGCATAAATATGTTACACAATGTTGCTTTTTATTAAAAAAAAAGAAAGCTGATTTATTACTGTAAAAATATTAAGCAAAGAGACATCATGTGATAGTTAATTTTCTGTTTCAACTTGACTGGTCGAATACACAGACAGCTGGTAAAACATTATTTCCAGGAGTGTTTCTGGAAGAGAAGAGCATTTGAAGAAACAGACTGAGTAAAGAAGATTCCCCTCACTAATGTGAGTGGGCCTCATCAAGTCTGTTTTGGTCTGAAATAGAAGACAAAGGTGGGAGAAGGGCAAATTCTGTTTCCCTCTCCTTGAGTTGACACATCCATCTTCTCCTGTCCTCAGATGTCCGGAGCTCCTGGCTCTTGGACCTTTGGACTCTAGAACTTATACTAGAGGCCCTCCTGGTTCTCAGGCCTTCAGACTCAAACTAAATTAAACCACTGGCTTTCTTGGTTCTCCATCTGGCAGATAGCAGATCGTGGGACGTTTTGGTTTCCATCATCACACGAGCCAATTCCCATAATAATCTCCTCTTCTGTGTCTGTATATATTCTATTGATTCTATTCTCTGGAGAACCCTAATACACATCATGATGAATTGTGTGAAATATTAACATCATGAGCTGACTGACTACTGCCTCTGAGAATCCCGTAGTTCTTGAAGGCCCCTTGCACATCAAACATCACTTTAAAATGGAGGATTTAACACTCAGTGCCTACATCTGAAATGGAGGCTGCTTTTTGCCTAACTAAAGAGGTTTTCATTAGGCAGTTAAGATGCTGATTCCCTAGTCCCAACCTTAGCGAATGTGAAATATTAAGTTCTCATTAGTTGCCAGCACTTTTCATATGTGGATCTGAAGTGAGACATTGAGCAAGGATCAAATTTGCACTCTCGTTTTCCACCCGGAGACCAAATGTGCTTCTAATTGGTGGATGCCTTACTGAAAATAGCTTTTAATACACAAAGACAGATAAGTCAGAAATGTGATATGAGTCGGTGCTTGTCCAGATATTACCCAGATTTGTAAAGTGATTTTTAAGAGAAGACTAAGAAATTTACCTTAAATGTCTTACGACCAGACTATTAGGAGGTTTGAGTACTTTGTTGTGTATGCTTGTCAGTGAGGAGATGGTTCAGAAGAAATAAATTAAACTTAGAATGTTTTAAGCTGAAGGTATCATTGAGCAGGCATGTGGTTATAAATCAAAATCATTTATATTTCATGAAAAGAATTTTGTTTCTCTTGAAGCAAGGCTGATTCATGCCTAAATATTTTATTCATAGTACACTAATCACAACCGTTTAGTATCATTGCTTACTAAGGTTATGGCATATAAGCAAAGAGAAGGAGACTAATGATGAGGTTATTCAGATAAGATGAAAACAGTGCTTTTGAATGAAATTTGTAAATAATGTAACACGAAAACATTGTTAAGAATAATAATCTACATGATAGTTTAAATTTGGTGCATATAAGATCAGTTAACTGATATCCTAATGATATGCTTTCACACATGGCCTGAAAGCATTTCAAAAATAGGTTATAATTTAAGCTTTATGTTTAGTTTTAATTAAGGCATATTTTGAACATATAAAGTATAAAGTTAAATTGAAAAGTGATAAGGTGTGGGGATTTATTAATATGATATTTATTAAAGAATTATTTCCTGTGTACATATAGTATATATTACCGAATCAAAATAAATTCTATCTCTTTTCTTTAAAGAAGTATGTTGGCCGGGTCCAGTGGCTCACGCCTGTAATCCCAATCCCAGTCCAAGGTGGGCGGATCACAGGGTCAGGAGATCGAGACCATGTTGGCTAACATGGTGAAACCGCATCTCTACTAAAAACAAAAAAATACAAAATACAAAAAATACAAAAAATTAGCCAGGCATGGTGGTGGGTGCCTGTAGTCCCAGCTACTCGGGAGGCTGAGGCAGGAGAATGGCATGAGCCTGGGAGGCGGAGCTTGCAGTGAGCCAAGATTGCGCCACTGCACTCCAGCCTGGGCCACAGAGTAAGACTCTGTCTGGAAAAAAAAAAAAAGAAGAAGAAGAAGTATGTTAAAAAAAAAAAAAGAGAGAGAAAGAAGAAACATTTAATGTTCAGCAGAGGTTGTTATTTGTCACTTTATATGAAAAGGAAACATATCCTGTATACTTTAAGTTACTTACAAAATCCGTCATCTTGCATCTGGTTATGTGTCAGAGAATCTGTATTCCCTATAGATTAAAGGAGAAGATCATATTTTGGCTAAACATATTTGTAAAAGAATATGAGTAAACTGGAAGACAAAATAAAAAGCTTAGTGAGAAAATGAAACAAAAATTCTGAAAAGCATCTGATTTAATTGGAAAGAGAAAATAAATGACAAGTAAGTTCTGTCTGTTTATTTTTTTCTTAAATTGTCAATGAGTTTTTCCATGGTAACAGATTTGGTAATGTAAATTTGGACAAAAGCAAGAGCAAATTAATAATACAAGGAGCAAATTACTCAACATAAAATATAAGGGGGAAGATAGAAAATATTTTTTTAAAATATTTTTTAAGCTTTTTGTCTCAGTCTTCATTTCTGAAAATAGAAAAATATTTGGATCTGGCCAGGTGTGGTGGCTCACACCTGTAAACCCAGCACTTTGGGAAGGCCAATGTGTGTAGATCACTTGAGGCCAGGAATTTGAGACCACCTGGCCAACATCATGGTGAAACTCTGTCTCTAATAAAAATAAAAAAATTAGCCTGGCATGGTGGCACATGCTTGTACTCCTAGCTACTCGGGAGGCTCGATCTCAGCTCACTGTGACCTCCGCCTCCCAGGTTCAAGCATGAGAAGGAAGGAAGGAAGGAAAGAAGGAAGGAAGGAAGGGAGGGAGGGAGGAAAGAAAAGGAAGGGAAAGAGGGGAGATGTTTGGATTTAAGAAGAGGTAGATATCCAATAGGCTAAAAAATAATGAGTGAGATCAGAAAGAGAATGAGAATTGCTTGAACCTGGGAGGTGGAGGTTGCAGTGAGCTGAGATTGTGCCACTGCACTCCAGCCTGGGTGACAGAATGAGACCGTCTTGAAGAGAGAGAGAGAGAGACGAAGGAAGGAAGGAAGGAAGGAAGGAAGGAAGGAAGGAAGGAAGGAAAAAGAAAAAGAAAGAAGGAAAGAAAGAAGGAAGGAAGTAAAGAAAGAAAGAAAGATGAGAAAGAAAGAAGAGAAAGAGAAGAAAGAAAAAGAGAAAGAAAGAAACACAGAGGGAGGGAGGAAGGGAAGATAGGAAGGAAGGAAGGAAGGAAGGAAGGAAGGAAGGAAGGAAGGAAGGAAGGAAGGAAGGAAGGAAGATGTTTGGATCTAAGAAAAGGTAGATATCCAATAGGCTAAAAAATAATGAGTGAGATCAGAGAGAATGAAATTGTTATCTACTTATATTTTCTGTAACATTTCATTATGGAGGACTGAATATATAAATGGACAATAGGCTACATATAAAAATGGAAACCCAAGCCACATCTGCTGCAATTGGGCCAGAGCAGTCAGGACTTGGTCAATAACTGCCAACTTTTATAATTTTTGTCACTTCCTCTCTACCTCTCATCTGGTTCAGGACCAACCAGAGAAAGCTAAATCTATTCTCCAAACCAGTAATGTGGGGAGCTTCATTTCTTGCTAGTCCACTACCATCTTCCCCATGTGAACACTCTCCATTTGGAGCCTACCTAAAGCCTTCCCTTTATTTCACTGGAAATCTTTTCTACTCCCCTGCTTGTCTTGAATCTCTGCCAAATGTAAGTGATGGTGGGTAACTCCCTTGATATAGCAAGCTCCAAAAACATTGTCTCTATTTGTTCTTATTTGGTTGGTCTGTGTTTATTTCTACATCTAAAGTCTTCACAAATTTATATTTCTTTTTAATTGACTATAATCCATTGTCCAATTACAACTGTGATATTATTGTTATTACAACTTCGTGTTGAACTCAGTGCTAGAGTCACTTAATAATTAGTATACTTTTATTTTAATCGAAGCCTTCAAACAAGCGTAATTAATAATCTACCTCCTTTAGAGTTCTTCATTCTATTTTATCTTGATAAATGTTATGGTTGGTTGCCTTTCTTCCATGATTACAGATTACGTATGTCTGACTAGATAGAGTCACTAGGGTGGCTTCTGAGAAGTAATCATTCTACCCAGATTCAAATCATTTCTCTTCATTTGCCTGGACCTCTGTTTATAACCTACTAGAGAAGAATATCAGCCTATATGAGATATATATATATATGCTTGTTTTTTCTTTTTACAATATTAAAACTTATATTTTAGACAAATACCTATTTGCTTCACTTACATTTTTCACTTAAATATCCTAAATATCTCCCCCCAAAAATAGGAGATTTCAGTGAAATTTTTATATCCCTAAAAGCAACTTAAAACCCCTCATGTATAAAAAATTCAAAATTGTCACTATTAAAAGAGACTCCAATTTTTCCTACCAATGAATCACTCCTTTAATCATTGTCCACAGGCTGGGCATAGTGGTTCACGTCTGTAATCCCAGCACTTTGGGAGTCTAAAGCAGGAAGATTGCTTGAGATCACAAGTTCGAGGCCAGCTTGGGCAGCATAGCAAGACTTCAGCTCTACTAAAAATTAAGAAAATTAACCAGACATAATGGTGCAGGCCTGTAGTCCAAGCCACTTCAGAGGCTCAGGCAAAAGGATCCTTTGAGTGACGGAGTGAGACCATGTCTCAAAAAAACAAAAACTGTTGTCCACACTCTCACTAATGCTATTATCCCAAAACACCAATATCATCTAATATTTTACCTAATTTAAAATGATTTATAAAATCATGATTTTGTGGAGGAGAATTCCAAAATTTTTTAACATTATGATAATTATTCATTAAGGTAACTACCAGTACAGAAACTCCTTAAGTATAGAAATTTCACTGTATTCTTCATTGAATTAATAGGCCCTACCACAGACTGAAAAATTAGGTAAGCATTCAAAAATGTAAGTAATAACAGAATGGAAGATAAATTTAACTCTGAGTTTTAACAGGAATTGAAAATTGTGTTAGTAAACTTTTTGCATTGATATAAAGGAAGACCTGAGACTGGATAATTTATGAAGGAAAAAGGTTTAATAGGTGCCCAGTTCTACTGCTGCACAGGAAACACAGTGGTGGCATCTGTGTGGCTTCTGGTGAGGGCTTCAGGGAGCTTTTACTCAAGGCAGAAGGCAAATGGGGAGCAGGCATATCACATGGCAAGAGCAGGAGCATGAGACAGAGGAAGAAGAGGCCATATCCATTTAAACAACCAGATCTCCTGTGAACTCAGAGCAAGAACTCACTCAGCACCAAGGGGATGGCACTAAGCTATGCATGAGGGATCTGTCCTCATAATCCAATACCTCACACTAGGCCCCACTTCAACACTGGGGATTACATTTCAACATAATACTTGGAGGGGACAATCACCTAAACCATATCAAAAGTTGCACTACAATTGGTGAGATATGGTTTGGCTGTGTCCCCGCCCAAATCTCACCTTGAATTGTAATAACCCCCATGGGACAAGGGCAAGGCCAGGTAGAGATAATTGAATCATGGGGGTAGCTCCCTCCATACTGTTCTTATGGTAGTGAGTAAGTCTCATGAGATCTGATGGTTTTATAAAGCAGACTTCTCCTACGTATGCTGTCTTGCCTGCCACCATGTAAGATGTTCCTTTGCTCTTCCTTCATCTTCTGCCATGATTGTGAGGCCTCCCCAGCCATGTGGAACTGTAAGTCCATTACACCTCTTTCCTTTATAAATTACCCAGTCTCAAGTATGTCTTTATTAGCAATATGAAAAGGGACTAATACATAGTGACACTGGATAAATTTCTCCCATTAATGGTCTCCTTAAATGCAAATTTATCACCTACATAGTGACAAAATTTTAAAGAATTCTTCATAAAAAGAAATACAAGTTGACAATAAAGTCCCATTAATATTTTGATCTGCAAAGAAAGCTGAAGGTTGTCCTTGTTCTTATCCGTTCACTCCATGATATTAACAATCCCCTGACCGCTATAATTATTACTAAACTCATCATTAGCATTTTGAAATATTATTTTGTGAATATTCTCCCCAAAAGTATGGTATATTTGTTTTTTTTAACAGGTTTCAGCAAAATTTCTAATTGTTTATACTAGAAAAAAATCATACAATTAATTATTTGCCTAATTATTCATAATGTTGATCTAATAGATCATGCAGCTAAATAATGTCTTAGGAGTAAGATAGTTTTAGGTTAAACTTTCCAACATATTTGCATAATTTTCAGTGATAAAATTAAAGCAATCAATGATGAGAAAATGTTTTTGAAAAAAACGTATAAAGTAATACAAAGTAAGTCAGATGTAACCCTAAAATACGGAAAATACAGAAACAAATAATAATTGTGATATTTTAATATTCTAAAACCAATAAAATATAATGGATTCTAAGTTAAATCTATATTTAATACACCTTTTAAACATGAAAAAAGAAAGCCAATATATTAAGATTTGCTATATGCTTAAACACAGTTGATCACCTGAAATTTTTTCTTATAATTGTGTAACTATTTATTTTTCCAAAAATGTGATACTGTTTTTAATTGCCTAATGAATAATTAAATGAAGTTGTTTATAATATTGAAAAGAATTTTTAAATTTTTTTGAGTTTCTGATCTCAGTATTACAGTTAAGTAGAAATTATGCTGTTAGGTTATTATGTATAGGCAATGTGTGATGATTAAATTCTTTTTTGAGAAAACTTATTTTTGTATGAGTCTCCCAGCATCTATCAATGATGTAATATCAAGTTAAAAGGGAAAAGAGAAGTGCTGCTTCACTTTTGAGAAAGAAGCTACAACTTCCTTCTCTCTTGCACTAAACACTTGTCTCCTGAAAGTGTTATTGACTCTTATTTATACTTATCTGTACCTCAATTTCCTGAATTATAAAATGGGATTTTAGAACTAAAATATTAAATATACTATTAAAAGGCTCAAAATAATTTTTCTTATTTTTCTCGCCTTAGAGTTTATATTAAGCCTGTTGATATGATTTTGTTAGTGTTTTTTTTCCAATTCTGAAAATATGACACTTCTTCACGAATTGCGTGTGTGTGTGTGTTTGTTGGTTTTCTTCTCCATGGGGACAGATAGTATTCTTCTATTATTGTTAATATGTAACCAAATTAAGCTTATCTAATAAATAAAGTCTTCACACTAATAAATATTAATGCAATTAATCAAAATTTTTAAAAATCTGTATTTGCAGTTGCTTAATCTACTTTCGTTTCATAATTAAAATATTCAATTCATTTTCACTTATTCATTCTCATTAATTTACTATGAGAATACCTTCTGTTCATTGAAAATATATCTGCATCTCAGTGTTTTTGTCCTTTCCCTTATGTCTTATGTCATGGTTGATACGTAAGATATTTATAAGACACATAGTAAAATACATATAAGGGAAAGTTTTTCACACACAATGTAACATATAAGATACAAGAAACGGAAATGATATAATCTATGTGAACTGCTTGATTTCCCAAGTGACTCTGCCACTGATTAGTATATATGCATTTATAGACAGACCATAAATTTGGAAGAGTTAGCTTTTTTTTTATTCCTATCTTTTGGCACACCAGCATGAACAGGTGTCGTAAAATGTACAGAGACATGTGGAGTCAATGTGGCAAGGCTGTCAGAAAAGATAGACTTCCCTGTGCTCTTCCAACTTCACAGATGTTGTAAGGAAAATTCTGCAGGATGCCTTGCTTAAACTTCATATTACCTAGCTCCTCAGGCTGCTGCCAGTGCTGCCAAGGGTTCTACCAATCCTTGAGGAGGCCGTATGCCATGGAAACAGATGGGCAAAATTACAAGGCACTACAATATAAGTCCTGAAGATGAAAGATACGTTTCTAAAGATTGTCATCTCAGGTGGGAACACTGAAATGACTGCTATGTGTAGAGCAGGTATTTTTATCAGTGGCAAATTCAAGTTAGTTTTAAAAGAAAACACAACTAAAACAAATTGTAAAACCACTTCTATATTATATAACCTGATTGTTCCTAGTTACTCTATTTCTCAGAGTACTGACAGCATGCATTTTTCTTCCATATTTCTAGTTCATTATTTTCCTAAAGAACTCACTATTGCTTATTAAAGAGCACTTTCACTGTTCCTTCTTTCTTTCTTTGCTTCTTCACACCTACACTATTTACATGTCTCCTTGCACACTTATATTTCTTATTCAATCTTGCTCCATTTGACTTCATAAAGCGTAACACCAACAATAACAGCTTTCTATGCAAACAACATTGATTTTTCTGTCTAGTCCATAGTCTAGTCTGTAACACATAAGTAAACTCTTTTTACAATTTAACTCGAATAGGTAGGAACAGCTCCTGTACCACAGGAGTTAGTAAGCTCTCGGCATAATGTGATTTCTGTACCCATCTACCCTGGGAGTTTTCTTCTTTACTATTTTGTTGTTATTGTTGCTCTTGAAGTCTTTCTCATTCTTTAGGTCCAACTGAAGTGCCATTTTTCTTGGGCAAATTAACACAACTTTTTTTTTTCTGTATTCTCACTGTATTTTTTTTATTTTTTTAGAATTCAACAATAATTCTTATTTCATTCTTCATTGTGTTATAAGTATTTTTGGTACTTCTCTTTCTCTGTGGTCAAAATGTATCACACTTTGCAGGGACATTGTTTGGCTTAACTTTATATTCATCTTATTGTAAGGAAGATTTTGGGTATGTAGTAGAGACTTATTTTTTTTTTTTTTTTTTTTTTTTTGAGACAGAGTCTCGCTGTCACCCAGGCTGGAGTGCAGTGGTGCGATCTCGGCTCACTGCAAGCTCCGCCTCCCGGGTTCACGCCATTCTCCTGCCTCAGCCTCTCCGAGTAGCTGGGACTACAGGCACCCGCCACCACGCCCGGCTAATTTTTGTATTTTTAGTAGAGACGGGGTTTCACCGTGGTCAGTAGAGACTTATTGAATGTTTTCTTACCGAACATAATTTGAATAAAGCATATTTAAATGGACAATAATGTTTTAATTATTCCATGAGAGAAATCTCATAAGATTTCTAACCATGAACTTTGAGGATATTAAAGATCTCTAAAAATTTTATAAGCACACTTATCAATTTGAATTAGCATTCAATTGATTTAGGGATAAAAGTCCATCAAATATAACCATAAAGGCAAAGATGTTAGGGTGACTATTAAGTATTTGCTTTATTTTTAGCATAGAATTAAAAACATTCAAATTGTGAAAAAGGAAGATATCTACGAAATATAAAGTAATAAGAAGTAACTTAATACTCCCTGGCAAGCATAGCACGTCAGACAAAAGAAATAAAAATAAAATGTTTATTACATAAAACTAATGAACTCACTAAAACGTTAAGCTAATCTCTATATAGTTGCAGCTGGAAACTTTTCAAATTTGAAGAACAAAAATATATTCTATTTATTGCTTTTATGTATGTTTTTTGTATATTATCTCCTGAATTTTGACTATGAGCAAAAAGGTAGGCATTATTTTTCCATGGTAAAGTTGAAGAAATAGCATCAGTTAAGAGTTGATTTTTTTTTCCACAGGTATATCTAATTCTCAAGTTTAAACATCATTGATTGCTACCTCTGCACAAAATATAGCACTCAATCTACAATCTAGTCTTAATAAATTCCAGCAGAACTTTTCCTGCAATATTTTAAGGCTGTGTTTTCACTATGCCTCCACCTGTCCTTTATTAGTGAGACAAAAAATTATTTTATTTCTGGTCTCAAAATATACAGAAGTAATAACCTCACTCAAAACATTTGGACTCTATTAAAATAATTAGCTTTATAATTTTAAAATAAGTAAATAAAAATATGTGGCAGTACCTAAATACATTGCATATTTGAAAATATTGTGAAATTCTAAGTAAGTTGCCAAACCTTTGATATTCTTGGGAGAGTCCTACAAACTCATGTGAACTTTTGCTGATTTATAACACTTATGTCAAAACCATTCTTAATGTTATAATTTCAAATAGAATGCTCAAAACTTAGATTCCAGATCTTTGCTGGCATACAATGACACTTCCTTCAAAACAGTCAAAATTAATTAACTGCTAATTAGTTACGATAGGTAGGAAGAAATAAAGCAGCTAGTTGCCCGTATGACCGTATAGTTAACTAACGTGGAATAGCATCAAACAGATTGATCAGAGAAAAAATAAGTACTAGAAGAATATACTAAGAAATAAGTTATAAAATGCAAGTGACATAGAAAGCAGAAGATATGATTCTTATTGCATGCATAGGAATAGGATATAAGAATAGGAATAGGAAAAAGGATAGACGATATTATTCTTATTCTATAGCAGTAAATATGATTCCTATTGGTGGCAAGAAACAGCTTATTTAAACAAGGACATCGAGTAATCACTGTGAAAATGTGTGTAATTTTCCCTCTTAAATTATGAGTATTTCAAAAAATTATATAAATTTCAAAAAAAATGTCAGATTGGCAAAGAAGCAACATCCTGTGAAGTGAAAACCACAGCACTTTAAAATTGTGTATAAACAAATGAAACAATGAATGAAAACAAGTTTTAGTAGCTTCCAATTATTTATTGATTACGATGTGGCAAGCTATGTATCAAAGACATTATACACATTCATAGGTCGATTTCTGTAACTAATCTGTAGGATAAGTGTCAGACACATACTTTCACATATACATTTTATAAATAAAGATACAGACTCAGTTTAAGTAGCATGCTCAGGAAAATATGGGTAGTAAATTGGAGCTTCAAAATTTTAACTCAGATTTACTGATTTCAAAGACTTTCGTTATAAACCTAAGAGGCAGATGCACAGAAATATGTTTGTCTGCAAAGAGTTATGCATTTTTATGACTGTATTTAAAGAAGTAATACATTGCCAAAGACATGAAAGTTGTATACCTAATGTGTTGTGATTCATTGTATATTTAATCTACTTGTAACAGTCCTTGGTGCATAGTAAAAACTCAAAAAGTATTATTTTAATTTTTATTATTGATACAATGCTGAACAATTGAAAATACAAGATTTTAAAAAAGGAAAAGTTTTATTCAAGTCATATACTTGTGAAAAGGTAGATAACTGAGGTCTAACACTAAATCTATTTTAGTTTCTTAATTATTCAATTTAGTGGGGTAGATGACCAAAATGAAGCAAGTAGTGACCAGTTGATCAGACATTTCAAACAAACATTTCAGGAATGTTTATACACAGCTTATTTCTTTATAGCAACAGTGAACTAATTTAGATTAGTGTCACCTCTACCTAGCACTGCAGAAAATTGACTGATACAAGAGCATTGGAGGTGTCAAAGCATAGATTACATGATAACACACAACAGGCAAACCCAGTCTTTTGCCTGAATATGATATGCTTATCCAAGTTGTGGTGGTGATTGCACAAATCTATGACTTACAATAATTTCCTTGCATTTAATCTGTTCAATATTTAATGTATAAAAATTGTATAGATGGATTATCTTGAAGATATCATATTTTTATTCTAATATGTGTATAACATAGGTATTTCCACTGGAAAAAAAATAGTATCTATTTTATTTATCAAAATATATTAAGCTTATTAAATTATATTATAATCTTTATTATGGGATTTAGCCAGACTATAAGAGAATTGCTGCTCTTCCTTGACTATAAAACCAAATACGAACACAAAGAATCAAAGTTAAAAAGAGGGCTGTTAGAATTCCTTTGAAGAATGTAAAAAGACTCAATTTTTGCTACCATGGCAGTGGAGTGAAATTGGAGATTATCCACTATGGGAGTAGCGAGGTTTTAAGGTGAGGCATTCAAAAAGCTCTTCTTTGAATACACTTGTTGTGCTTTTGATCTTTTCTGGGGAATAAAAAAAAAAAAGAGAAAAAAAATCACATTATGCCAAAAATGACAAGAGTTTTAGACATAACTGGAATTTCACTGCATTAAATCTATTGCATTAAAAGATACAAATATTGTGCAAGTGATGGTTTGGAAGTAGCTGAATGGTAGTCAAGTGTAAAATGTACTATCTATTTTTTTTGCACAATTTCTCAAATGACATGAGCAGTGCAGAATTCAGTGCATTGGTTGTAACCAGCTTTATGAATTTTATTGACAATTGAAATAGTCTTAAAGCAAGATATATTCTGACAGCTGTTCTCTGATACGGTCTACTTTCTAGACAGCAGTCAAATGACAGTTTTTTTTTTTTTTTTTTTTACTATTGCTGTTATGTTTTCTGTAGTTGCAACATAGCATATTTAGATATTCTGTTGTCATAAAAATACATAATCAGACCACCTACTTCTTCATTTTACAATCTGTTAACAATGGAGATAAATTTATAATACTTTTGGCAAATCTGTGTTGAAATCTCTCTCTAACATGCAATAAGGAAATAAATACTTCAAAGGATAAATGGGGTTCACCGTAAGCTTGAAAATCAAGAAAGTTACATGTATCTAAATTGCCATCCAACTAAACAGGCTATTTCAATTAAATAATAAATGCATTTGAAAAGAGCAGTTTCAGTTCTTTTTATAAGGAGTCATGAGCATTCAAGGAAGATTAGTTTTCTTGGTTCTCATAGGAATGACCTTTCCACATGAATCAACTCTCTTTTTAATATTCCCAAAAAACTTCTTTTCCTTCCATGTGAGAAAAGGAAAATCGTAATAACTTTAGATACCTTGACAAACACTTTCTTAAACACTGCCTGACAGGTACATTGATGATTTCTGGAAAAAGATTAAAATGAAAACCCATTGGTGGGAAAGGGAGAGAAACTGAATTATCGATGTCCAGGCAGAAAGATATCTGTTGAGATAAAGTCAACACTGAAAACATGCTTAAGGAACACCAGGATTTTCCAGCCCAAATCCCTCATTTAGGCCAATGTTACTCCTGAACTGAAAAAAGAAAGCGTGTATTTCACCTTGCTAGTAAGTTGAGATTTGTATTCGAATTGTTGTGACGGTATGCTTATAAGACAGAACATGTACATATGTGAGGCTGTGTCGGCATTTGGTGGAAAAGTGAAAAATTCGTCATGAATTTGTCTCATTTATATAGTTTCTATCGGACATCCAGCTAGTATAAAAATAAAGTGATCTTTTTTCAATTACCTTTTTACAATAGCGATATGTGGGATTATGGGATGGCTCTTGTTGGCCATCGTTCTGGTAAGTTTCAATCAGGCTTTGACCAGTCACTTGCAGTTGAGATTTGACTTTGCCACTACTAAGACCTATACCTACTGCTTCTCAATTCCCATACCACGGCTTCTCTAACACTGCTGTGTGTGGTACATCTGCAGGAATTCTTTCATATTCTAGCACAAGCAGCATACAAGTGCAGCAGGGTTAATGCCTGAGGAGCCAACCTTGACCAATGGGAGAAAGAAGTCAAGGGATACATTCTTTCACTTATTGTCCCCTGGGAAAATAGTTTTGAGATGCATAATGCTTCTCTGACCTACCTGTGAGATTGCGCACTAGGCACCTGCAGTGGTGGCCAACTCAATAACTATGTTCATAAAGTGGTTTCCTTTCCTTTTATTTAAACTACTGGTCTCCTAACCTTTTTACTAGAACCTGCTAGTCTTTGCCTTTGGAGAACCCAAGGTAAGTTAGTGGATGCATCTTGTTAGAGTAAGTGATATCATGTTTTTCTAGGTAATGACTTTTTCTTAACTCTCTATGTGGTAGTTCCTCTATATCTGAAAATCTATGTATATTAGTCAATTTTGTTTGTTTGTTTTTAATGGTTATACCATCAGCCTTCCTTATATGCAATTTTCACATCTGCAAATTCAATCCATCTTGGATTGGAAAGATACAAAACAATAATAAAAATGCATATCAATTAGAAATATAACAACTATTTACATATAATTTATATTAGATTAGATAATATGCATAGTCTAGAGAAGATTTAAAAGTACACAGTAGAACGTATATAGGTTATATAAAAACACACCATTTTATATCAAGGACTTGGGCATTCATAGACAAGGTATTCTCTAGGGGAACAGGGACACCCTGGAGCTGATCCCTCTATGGATACTTGGGGCCGGTGTACCACATTAAATTGAGCCGTCCTAAAATACTTTTATTCATTGTCATTGTTTATGCAATAAAATCCAAATTCTTTAACCTGACTCATGAAACATTCAGGATCCCCAGAATGCATTTCTAGTGTTCTTTCCTGTCATCAGCCACCAACAACCACCACTTCAACAAACACACACATTAACACAAAAGGCAGACACTCATATGCCAACGCACAAAGTCTACACTTTAACAAAACCAGAATAACATTACTCAGTGTTCTTACAGCCCATTATGCATTTCCATGTTTCTTGACCTTTCTGTACTTATTTGATTCTATAATGAATGTATCTGACATCAAATAATGTCAAATTGATGTCAAATAATGAATCTATTTGACATCAAATACATTTACTATTTATTTCGAATATTGAACATGGAATCTTTTTATCTCTCCTAAATAAATTTATATGATTGTCAATGAGCTTATAAAAACTTTTTCTATGTGGCCTATACAAACTATGAAATAGAAATCCTATCATTTGCAGCAGCCCGGGTGAAACTGGAGGTCATTATGTTAAATGAAATAAGCTAAACACAAAAAGAAAAGTATTACATATTTTCACTCATATACAGGGGTTAAAATACTGTAGCTTATGAAAATATAGAGTGGATTGGTTACCAGCGGCTGGGAAGGGTAGGGCAGATGGGAAATGAAAAGAGGTTGATTAATGGGGACCAACATACAGTTTGATAGAAGAAATAAGACATGGTGTTTGATAGATCAGTAGGGTAAATATAATTCACAATAAACTGTTATAAATTTCAAAATGCTAGAAAAGAATTAATGCCAATGTTCCTAGCATAAAGAAAAGACAGATATTTAAGGTGATAGGCATCTCAATTAAACTGATTTGATCTTTAAACATGATATGAATGTATTAAATTATCACATGTACTCCAAAATATGTACATCTGGTATAAATAGGCTTTGTGTCTCCACCCAAATCTTATCTTGAATTGTAATCCTCAGGTATTGAGGGAAAGACCTCATGGGAGGTGAATGAATCATTGGGGTGGTCTTCCCCCATGATGTTCTCATAATAGTAAGTGAGCTCTTTCAAGATCTGATGGTTTTATAAGGGGCTCTTTCCTCTTCATTCTCTCTCTTGCATGCCACTAAGATGTGCTTGCTTCCCCTTCAACCCTGATTCTAAGTTTCCTGCGGATCCTAGACGTGTAGAACTGTAAGTCAATTAAATCTTTTTCCTTTATAAATTACCCAGTCTCAGGAAGTTCTTTACAGCAGTGTGAAAATAGACTAATAAAGCATTTATTATAAATCAAACTTTTTTTAAGTTTTCATGTACTGACTGTATAATTCAATGTTTAAATAAGTGCTTATTTTAGTATATTGCATATTAAACTGAGGACAAGGTTTTGTTCTGTTTATAGTTCTATCTCCAATGTGTCAGAGTAGATGGGTTATAAATATTTGAGAATAAATTAATAATTGAATTATGATAGAATTTAGACCTCTCTTAAATATCTAATTTCTCTGTAGAGTTCTTTATACTGATAACATTGGTTGAACTCCTATTAAATGAAAGAGCATATCTCCATATTATTGCTCAGCAAAGAAGTTTGTTTTACATGCTTTCATTTCAAAGTTTTCAGGTTACTTCTATCATAAACTCTTTTAACTAACACTTCATGCCTATTACATGTCAGGCACTGAGACAAGTACTTGGGAACAAAGAAATAAACATAGTGCTTATTTTCTTAAACAATTATTTAGAAAAATAATTGTTTTCTTGCACTCTAATTTCAGTCTAAGTGAGGAGACCAGAAATTAACATCTGAATAGGTGTGTTAGGACTTTCTTACTTTGCCAAAAAAAAAAAATAATAACAGAAACTGGGTAATTTATAAAGAAAAGAGAGTTAATTGATTCACAGTCCTGCAGGCTGTAGAGGAGGCATGGTGCTGGCATCTACTGGGCTTCTGGGTAAACCTCAGGGAAGCAGAAGCAGGCACGTCACATGGTGAGAGCAGGAGCAAAGAGGGGTGGTGTCATACACGTTTAAACAACCAGATCTCTCAGTGACTCATCCTCTATCATAAGGACAGTGCTAAGCCATGACAGATCCACCCCCATCACCCAAGAACCTCCCACCAGGCCACACCTCCAACACTGGGAATTACATCTCAATGTGAGATTTGGAGAAGACATTCAAACTATATCATTCTACTCCTGGCCCCAAAAAATCTGATGTCCTTCTCACATTGCAAAATACAATCATGCCTTTCCAAAGTTCCCTAAAGTCTCAACTGATTCCAGAATTAACTCAGAAGTCTGAAGTTCAAAGTCTCATCTGGTGATGAATTCCGTTCATCTATGATTGTGTAAAATTATAACAAGTTAATTACCTCTAAGATACAATTGGAGTATAGATATTGGGTAGACACTGCCATTACAAAAGGGAAAAGTTAGCCAAAAGAAGGGGGCTAGAGGCCCCACATGAGTCTGAAACCCAGCAGGGCAGTCATTAAATCTTAAAGCTCCAAAATGATTTCCTTTGACACCATGTCCTACATCTAGGGCACACTTGTGCAAGGGATGGGCTCCCAAGGCCCTGGACAGCACCACCCCTGTGGCTTTGCAGCGTTCAGCCCCACCCCTGTGGCTTTGCAGGGTTCAGTTCCCATGGCTGCTCTCAAGGGCTGACATTGAGTGCCTGTGGCTTTTTCCAGGTGACAGGTGAAAGCTATCACTGGATCTGCAATTCTAAGGTCTGGAAGATGGTGGCTTCTTTCCTACAGCTCCACTAGGCAGCACCGGTGGGGACTTTATGTGGAGCCTCCAACCCCACATTTCCTCTCTACACTGCCTCTGTGAAGTTCTCTGTGAGGTCTCCACCCCTGCAGCAGACCACTGCCTGGGCACCCAGGCTTTCTCACATATCCTCTGAAATCCTGGCAGAGGCTGCTGAGCCTCTTTCATATTTGCACTCTGTGAGCCTACAGGCTAACACCACACAGAAGCTGCCAAAGCCTATAGCTTGCACACTTTGAAGGGGTGGCCAGAGTTGTATCTGGGGCCCTTTGAACCAAGGCTGGAACTGGAATGGCTGTCATGTGAGGAGCACTCTCCTGGGATGGTGCAGACCAGTGGCACCCTAACACTGGCCCATGAAGCCATTCATTTCTTCTAGGCCTCTGGGCCTGTGATGGGAGGGTTGCTCAAAGATCTCTGAAATACCTTCAAGGCATTTTTTTCCATTGTCTTAGCTATTAGCATGTGGTTCCCTTTTAGTCATGCAAATCACTCTACCAAGTGGTTGCTCCACAGCTCACTTGAATTCCTCTCCTGGTAATGATTTTTCTTTCTTTGCCACATAATCAGGCTACAGATTTTCTAAACTTTAGTGCTGTGATTCCATTTTTAATTATAAATTCCAACTTTAAGTTATTTATTTGCTCCCACATCTGAGTGCAACCAGGCCACCTCTCAAATGCTTTGCTGTTTAGAAATTTCTTTTCCATATGCCCTAACTCATCCTTTCTAAGTTCACACTTTTGTAGGTACCTAGGGCATTAATACAACAGAACAAAGTTTTTTTTGCTAAGGCATAACCAGAGTGACCTTTGCTCCAGTTGCCAGTAAGTTTCTCATTTCCATCTGAGACCTCAACAACCTGGACTTACTTCTATATTAGTCCATTTTCACACTGCTATGAAGGCATTCCCAAGACTGGGTAATTTATAAGAAATGAGATTTAATTGACACAGTTCTGCATGGCTGGGGAAGTCTCAGGAAACTTACAATCATGGCGGAAGGAAAAGAGGCACATCTTACATGGTGACAGGAGAGAGAGAGAGAGCAAATGAGTGAAGGAAGAATGGCCCCTTATAAAATCATCAGATTTCATCAGAACTCACTCATTATCACAATAACAGCATGATGGAAACTGAACCCATGATCCAATCACCTCCCACCAAGTCCAGCCCTCAACACATGGGGATTATGGGGATTACAATTTGAAACAAGATTTGGGTGGAGACACAGAGCCAAACCATGTCAATTTCACTGTCCATATCACTGTCAGCATTTTCGATAAAACTATTTAACCAGTCTCTAAGAAGTTCCAAACTTTCTCTTAGCTTCCTATTTTCTTCTAAGCCTTCCAAATTGTTTCAACTTCTTTCAGTTATCCAGTTCCAAAGTTGCTTTGACATTTTCAGGTATCTTACGGCCATGCTCCACTCCTTTGTACCAATTTTTCATGTTAGGCTATCTTACATTGCTATAAAAAATACCAGAGACTGGGTAATTTATAAAGAAAAGAGATTTAATTGTTTCATAGTTCTGCAGGCTGTATAGGAAGCATGGCACTAACATCTGCTCAGTTTTTGGGGAGGCCTCAGGGAAGCAGAAACAGGCATGTCCCATGACAAGAGAGGGGTCCCGGGAAGTATCACATACTTTTAAACATCATATTTGTCGAGAACTCACCCACTATCACAAGGAGGGCATCAAGCCATGAAGGATCCATCTCCCTGACCCAAACACCTCCCACCACACCCCACCTCCTGATAGAAATTATATCTCAATATGACAGTTGGAGGGGACATCCAAACTATATCAGTAAGTAATTTATATAATGACAAGTTATGATGTGTGATATAAAGATAGTGAACAGCTTGTAAAGAGAAAGATCAGCTTTAAAGAGGTGAGGGACAGCTTAACTTAATAATTGACTGCGAAGCTATATGAAGAGGAGGGGGAAGACAATTTACCACCCACTTCACCAAGTCTATCCACACCACATCAGAATTTTTTTATATGCTATTTATTTTTTTTTTTGTAGTAAATTTGTTTGCCTACAATGAAGCAAATGCTGGGTGCTTCAGAAGTATGGCAACAAGGATATGAAAATCAGGGTGAGCCAGTCAGAGAGTCAGAGAAGACTTTTTACATAAAGCAATTGCTTAGCTCCTTTCCTAGAAATGAATAAGAGCTAGTCAGCCATTGTTGACAGATGGAACAACACTGGGACAAGGTGGAAGCAAAAGGGGAAATTATAATGACTTGGGGGAGTTTTCACACAACCTTCATCCATTAAGGCATGAGAGCTTACCACTTCCTCAGAATAGTATCCAAATTCATCAATTCAGTTCAGATTCATATTTTTCTTCATACATTCTCTTTTGAATGCATGGGAATTGGAGGGATTGAATCTCTGCAGGAGTACTAGATCCACAGGTTAATTTGCAAATAAAATTTTAGTAAGTATTCTTTTGCAAATATTTAACTATGTTTGATCTTCAATTTTTGTGGGTTTTTTAAAATTTTAAAGTGTAGTTGTTTTCCAAAGTCAAATTAAAATACCTATTTTTGCAAGTTACAGTTTGATTTATGCCAGCTCAGTTCAATTTGCAATCTAACTATATATATTTAAAATATGCTGTTATTTCAAATACTAGAAATCAAATATCATATTCATTTTCTGTATAACTTTTTAAGGTCCTTTACTGGAGGAGAATATTATTACTTTATTTGCAAGTTTCTTCTATTACTTTTCTTAAAGGATCAGTGATAGTAAGATATCCAGGTACATCAAAGAGTGAATGATGTGCTAAATTTTTAAGGGAACATGCAGGTAGGTGGTCTCTAAGAAAAATCTACACTCTTGAAAGAGGTTTTTATTGGGTATTCTGATGAACATTTTATATTGTCACTATGTCTTCAGTAACAGAATATGTTTTCTAGGAACATCTTTGGCTATAAATTCTGGAAACGGTGGGATTAATTCATCATTTTTGATCAGAACCCAATGAACTGAAAAGAGAAAGACCCATTTTCATTTTAACATTCTGGAGAATAAGGCACTGACACACAAAAGTCATACAACTATATGACCTTAGATTGGAAAAGTAATATTAAGAAGGAATCTTGCCCCCAATTGTATGACTTGGGATTTTTTTGTCTCTAGTCCTCAATATATAATACTGAAATACACAATATTGAATTAGTTTATTGTCAATGAAAATAAGGCGCATATGAAAAATTATTGCTAAGATGACCTTGATTAATTGCTTCTCTATCCTTGTAAAGAACAATGCATAACAGCAAAAAAAAATGAAAAAATAATTTTCTTATAACTATTGTGGAAACAACATTTGCATTTAAGTGAGGTCAAATTGATTATCTCCAATAACAATTTAATAAACAATTTCTTAAATTATGATATTACACTGTGGTCTTTTTTAAAATTTCTTCATTTCTTTTTTTAAAAGTTACCTATTTCTGTTGAATCTATATTTATTGAATCAAGTGGTGTTAATAAACAAGCAATTACTTTTAAAAACATGTGTTTTCAAGACCTAGAACAAAAATCATTACTTTTAACCGATAGAAATAAAACTGAATTAGTACATATTTAAGTAAATAGTAGGAATAGAATATTTTTAATATAGAGATGCATATACTAGAAGCTAGATATAGTCACGGGGATGTGAGTAAACTAGAGTCAGGGAGCTAGCTTGTTCACTAGCAGCTTGGTACTTGGTGGTTACTACCTATTTCCCCAAGGAGCGGTGTGCAAATCATAGAAAAAAATACTAGTTGGTATATATTAGTTTGCTTGGGCTTCCCTAACAGAATATTACAGACTGGGTGGCTTAAACAAGAGCAATTTATTTTCTCCCAGTTTTGGCGGCTAAAAGTCCAAAATCAAGGTGCTGGCAGAGTTGGTTTCTGGTGAGGCCTCTCTTCCTGGCTTGCCGGCAGCCACCTTTTCACTGTGTCCTCAAGCTGTCTGATCTTTATGAAGGTACAGAGAGAAAGAGAGAGAGCAGAGAAAGAGAATCTGCTATTTCTTCTTTTTTTTATTAAAAGGACACCAGCTCTACTGAATTAAGGCCCCACCCTTATAACCTCATTTAACTTTAATTACCACCTTAAAGGTCTTAACTCCAAATACAGTCACTAAGAGTTCGGGCTTCAACCTCTTAATTTTGAGGTGACACAAGTGAGTCCATAACAACTGGTACAATTTTAGGGGGTCAGCATTTATTCCATATAAGTGCCTAAACCAACGATATCTTCAGTCACCAATGGGCCACATTAACTGAATAAACTGTAGATTTGAATAGCAAACTGAGAACTATTTTCACGTGCTATTTCCCTCTTAAATTTATTTCCACTTGAGTAGTGCCATTTATTGAATCTTTGGCAATGAATTGCAGCTTCTTAGTTAACAATAATTTTTTGGTTAACATTATTTTTCCATAGAAAGTGGACATTTGATGTGCTTAAATCTAAATTCTTATTAAAAAAAAAAAACTGTGATTTTGGCTCTGTGTTCCTTCCAGTTCCATTTTCAAAGACTATACTTATATTAATACTTGTATTCACGACTGTGTAAAATATATAGGAAACAAAATTTTTAAATGCTGTTGGGCCAGGGACATTGGCTCATGCCTGTAATCCCAGCATTTTGGAAAGCCTAGATTGAAGCATTGCTTGAGGCCAGGAGTTTGAGATCAGCCTGGGCAACATAGTGAGATGCCATTGTTACAATGAAGTTTTAAAAATTAGCCCAGTATGGTGGCATGTGTGTGTAGTCTCAGCTACTTAGGAGGCTGAGGAGGGAGGATGCTTGAGCCTAGGAGTTCAAGGCTGCAGTGAGCTATGATCTCACCACTGCACTCCAGCCTGGGTGACAATGTGGGACCCTGTCTCTTCAAAAGACAAAGTAAAATAAAATAAAATAACAAACACGCCTTTTATATTACCAATTTCTTCAGACTCCATCTTCTAATAAAACGCATAGAAAATGCATTGAGTCCAAAGTCTTAATGAATTACCAGATTTTTAACTAGTTGTAGCTACAAATTATTCTCTTTTCATCTTTCTAAGAATTTTAATTTTGAAGGCCCCTGGATGACTGTCTAGGTTATGTTTTTTATTATCTATAAATTTATTGTATTTATGTTTTTGACATTTCAGTATTGTTGTACCAAGAAACATTCAAAATATTGGGAGAGGATATAGGAAAAAATATGAAGAAAATGGATTGTAGTAATAGAGCTGTAAAATACACAGGTATAGGAATCCCGGTGAACTTTCAGAACTTGAGAAATTTTTTACAAAGACACTGTCTTATTAGTTGAACTTATGGGAAGAAGAGTATTTTAACAGATAAGAAAGTAGTTGACCAAAATATTCCTGTTTTTTTTCCACCAGGAGTAACAGAAAATATATGATATTCTGAAGTAATTAAGTTTTATTTAAAACTGAAAACATTTATAATTTTTAAGAGAAACCTAAAAATTCTGTTGGCATACATTTTTATAATGTGATTTTTCAACAAAAATTAAATTTTGAAAATATCACTTAAGGCTGGGCACTGGGGCTCATGCCTGTAATCCCAGCACTTTGGGAGGCTGAGGCAGGTGGATCACCTGAGGTCAGGAGTTTGAGACCAGCCTGGCCAACATGGTGAAACCCTGTCTCTGCTAATAACACAAAAATTCCCCAGGCGTGGTGGTGCATGCCTGTAATCCCAGCTACTCAGGAGGCTGAGACAGGAGAATCACTTGAACTTGGGAGGTGGTGCTTGCAGTGAGCCAAGATCATGCCACTGCACTCCAGCCTGGACAATGAAGAGTGAAACTCTGTGTCAAAAAAAAAAAAAAAAAGAAGAAGAAGAAAATATCATTTAAATAACACCAATCTATCTGCGTATCATTTTGATGAAATAACTGGTATTGGACTTGCCCTGCCAAGTGTACAAGTATAAAATTTAACACAATAAATGAGAGAACTATTCAAGTACTGGAAAACAAACAGCATGTGACTGTGATCTTTTGCATAAGTAAGCTGCTTATTTTTTTGCCTGGAGTCATTCTATGGACTCCTACGCAAAGAAGAGAAACCCGAGCAGCTCAGTTTTGGCACCCACCTGCTTAGCAAAGCCTAACATCATTTAAAGGACAACAACAATATCCAGTGAACTGGTAATATAAAACATGATGTATACTATTTATTCAAAGATTACTAGATAGGCAAAGAAGCAGGAAATATGACCCATAACTAGGGGAAAGTTAATCAATTAAAACAGCATTAAATGACAAAGATATAATTATTAGATAGTTGTATAAAAGAGCTATTACAAATATATTTAAATATTTGAAGGAAAATCAAGTTGGTGATAGAAATGGATGATATAAAAATAACAAAATGCAATATCTTGTACTGAAAAATACAGTATTAAAAGTAAAAAATAAATCACAATATAGTCAGTTTGGTCTCTCCAGAAAAAAAAAAAAAAAAGATTAATGAACTTGAAGACAGAACCTACGTAAGTAGATTCTACCAAGTAGAAACTGCCAAGAATCTACGTAATCTATAAAACACAGAAGGAATAAAAGGCAGAAAAATATGAATAAAAACATAGTCTGATGTGCATAGTATTAAACAGATTCATATAAATATTGTTGAACTGCTTGGAGAGAAGAGGAAAATTGGAGCAGAACAATATTTAAAGAGAATGATTAAACTTCAAAAAATTGATACAAATATAAAGATAAGATTATTAAAGTTTTAATAATGAAGACAGTATGCTTTCAGCATAAAGGTAAGCAAAGCAGATAAACAATACCCAAATAATAGCTCAGAAATAGTCCATATGTTTACAATCACTTGATTTTCAGTCAAGCCACTAAAGCAAAAAGATAAAATTGATCAAATAGACTTCCTTAAAATTAAAAAATTCTGATAATTAAAACTCCAATAAAGAAGGTAATAGACAAGCCAAAAATTAAGGAAATATTTGTAAAATATATTTCAGAGAAGATACTTGGATCTAGAACATACAACCCTACTTATGAGTCAATACTAGTAAGACAAATGACTCAATTTAAAAAATAGACAAAGAACTTAGATAAGCATTTACATAAAGTTTTCAAAATTTCATGTCATCAAGGAAATACATATTAAAACCATAATGAAATACCGTTATATATCCACTAGAATGGTTAAAGTGTAAAAGATTGACACCATCAAGTTACTGACTATTAGAAGCAACCAGATATGCATATCTGGTGAGAATATACACTGGAAAAACAACTTGGTAAATCAGGTTTGGCAATTTTTTATGAAGTTAAACACACAACTGCCATATGTATGACATACCTATTTGGCTTCTAGCATTTTTCTCAAGAGAAATGAAAACATATCGATACAAAAAATACTTGTACACAGATGAGCATATCAGCTCTATTCATAATAGTCAAAACTGGAGACAACTCAAATGTCTATGAAAATGAGAATGGATAAACAAATTATTTTATAGGTACATAGTTGAGTATGCAAAAATAAAAAGTGACCAAGCTGTTTATGTACATGACAGCATGTATAGATCTCAAAAACATTAGGTTGAGTGACAGTAGCCAGACAGAAAAGAGTGCATGCTATATGATTTTATTTATTTGAAGTTCTGAAGCAGAAAGAAAACACAAATATATGGCTAAAGAAACCAGAACAGTCTCTATTGTTGAGGGTGGAATTTTCTTGGAAGTCTCTTAAGTGATTTTTCTGAGGAGATGAACTTGCTATATACCTTAACTGACAGTTAATGCACATGTAAACAGTTGACAAAACTCACAGAACTGTACTGTGTAATGCACATACATATGTATACACACATAGACAAACATTTTAATACATGTGTCAACATATAAATTTGGTATATTTAATACAATTTGTTTACTTTTTTATAATTCTGAATAAAAATATTAGCTATGAGAAAATCTATTACTTATTTTAACATCATAATCTGAGTCCTTAGGTCCTTCATTACCAATCAGAAATTTAAAAAAATTCTTTCCAAACTATAATTTGTTTACCTGGTTCAATTAAAAAAGCGAATCCAGTCAAACCAAACCAAACAAAACAAAGAGGAGAGAGGAAAACACACCATATTTTCCGTGGGTGCATTGCATTCATGCGTTTCTTTGACTACACTGGGCAGTATGTTCTTTTCGTATTACTGCATTCTTCTCTTCTCAGTGACCAAAATGAAGATTTGGAAAAAACAAACAAACAACAAACAAAAAACAAAACAAACAAAAACAGAAGTAGATCTTGACATTAGAGTTGCCATACGGTGAAAGAGGTTTTATTTTATTTTATTTTATTTTATTATTTTTTTCTGTGGATTTTCTCTCATTATGAATTTCAATAGTTTTGGGGGTGCAGATGTGTTTTGGTTACATGGATGAGGTCTTTAGTGGCAAATTCTGAGATTTTAGCGCACCCCTCACCCAGCAGTGTACACTGTGCCCAATATGTAGTCTTTTATCCCTCACCCCCTCCCAATCTCCTCCCCACCTGGAGTCCCCAGTGTCCATTACATCACTCTGTATGTCTGTGCATCCTCATAGCTCAGCTCCCACTTATAAGTGAGAATACGCAGTATTTAGTTTTCTATTCCTGAGTTACTTCATTTAGAATAATGGCCTGTAAGGAACTCAAACAAATCAGCAAGAAGAAAACAAATAATCCTATCAAAAAGTGGGCAAAGGACATTTCTCAAAAGAAGATATACACATAGCCAACAAACACATGAAAAAACATCACTAATCACCAGGGCAATGCAAATTAAAACCACAATGAAATACCACCTTACTCCTGCAAGAATGTCCGTTATTAAGAAGTAAAGAAAAAAAAAAAGATATTGGCATGGATATGGTGAAAATGGAATACTTTTACACTGCTGGGGGGATGGAAATTAATATAACCACTATGGAAAATAGTATAAAGTTTCCTTAAATAAATCAAAGTAGAGCTACCATTCAATCCAGCAATCCCATTACTGGGTATTTACCCAAAGGAAAGAAATTTTAGAAATTAGTCAATTCTGAGTGTAATGTCTTCCTCCCCGTTCTTTCTGCCTATGGTAGTATTTCTGAAATGGTCTGGAATAGCTATCTTCAAATTCAAAACTTGGTAAATAGTGAATGACTTAAATATATTAACTTAGAAATATCTTAGCAGATTCTTTCATTAGGTTAAGCATGAATCTATCATATGTAATGTATTCTATTAAATATTGTATGTCATCAGTATATATTCATATCATATTAATATTATACAGCCAAAGGGTAAATAAGTAAATGGTTGCTAAATGCCTTCCTGAATAGATAAAACAATCCTAATACAACGTAACCCTTCAATATTTTCTTAGAAACTTCTCTCTAAATTCTTGGGGCTCTTCTAAATTTTCTTCTCTTTCATTGTTCATGTTAAGCATGGTGATTGGCTGTTGTATTTGAGAGCTTGGAAGTTTGGAAAGAGAAATTGATAATTAAGTTATCATTGTCACGATGCTTGTTGGCATTAAAATTGATCTGGCCATTCTCTTTCTGCAAGAAAAATCATTTCAATAAATATCATTTCTCCCTCAGATAGTAGCATATTTCAATAGTCTAAGTGGCACAATTAAAAATATACCTCAAAGCAACTTAGTATCAGAGAAAAGTGACATATAAATGGAAAATCCGGAGATGAAGACCTGAGTAATATGGATAATGGAGAGATGGTGAGATGATGAGAGTAATGGTACGTTGCTGAAACAGAATGTACAGATCCTAACAAAGCAGAGCTGGAAATGATGAGGCAGGACTAGATCAAAATTGCATTGCTTCTGGTGCTAAAAATAGAAAGAGTTTATAAAGAGGTAGTTACTGACTGCTGAAATATTACTTGAATATTACTATATTGTTAGTTCCACATAAAAGAGATTTTAGAAAAATATTCAAATGTGATGAAATAATGAACTACATTATTTACGGAAATTCCCCAAATTGCAAGTCATAAAAATTCAATTTCATAATAGATAAAATATCCTGTTTAGAATATACTTATAGCATCTTAATTTTTAAGTGCTTATTAGATTTGCATGTAATATATGAACACAGTATAAATAAGAGAGTATATATTATTTTAAAGACTGCTTTCCTTTTTCAGCTTTAGTTAAGTCTTTTATTAAGATGTCAAAGTAACCAATGATTTAATAATTTACTATATTTAAAATGTTTTCTACTAAAAGCTTACGGTTCATTTAACATTATTTCAAATTGTGTATCTATAATTTAAAATTATTTTCCAAAATAAAAATTCTGTACATTTGCACTTTGACTTTAAAAGTGTTTGCCGTTTGTTCAGTTTTTGAAATATTGTACCCTTTAAGAATATAGAGTACCTGCAAACAGTTGCTATATCTACATATAGCTGTACATTTCCAGCTGTTTTATACAGCATGTCTTTATTTTTTAATACGCACACAAATGAATTCCTTTTACAGTAAAAATCACATGCTTTCATGTAGACACTATATAGCCTAAAATAAAAAGAGTTCCCTGCTGTGAAATAGAGACATAAAAATACGTTAACTGGGAGTTATTGTAAAGTTATTTTTTCTAAGCAGTATTTTCTTGTTATAATTACTTTTGCTACATCAACCAAACCAACTTAGAATCTCAATCTTTATGAGAAAAATAAAATAAAACATTAATTTTGTAAACTGGAAATGATAACAAAGTCAATTTTATCCTTATAAAAATATACTACAATCGAATTTCCTCTAGTAGAAAGACATGACTAGATTGAAAATGCTGAAGGCAAATATTATTAAACTAAATCCAGACATGGTAGATTTGAAAATAAGTTATTGTATTTAATTATTTAGAAATATAAACAATATTAAAAAATAATCTCCTGCCAAAGATGAAAATGTTGAATTAGAGCAGTTATTACTTTGCCAAAAAAAAAAAACTCCAGAGCTGAAAATTATATGGGAAAGAGAAAATGTAAACTAAGAATACAACAAAAGAATGATTCTATATATTTTATAACATGAATATCAAAAGTGGTTTAAACAGGAGTGTGGGGCCTCTACTTTCAGCTGTTTGATAGGCTTCATATTTTGAAAAAACTTAAAATTTAAAGCCAACTTTTAAATTATACTTATATATTCTTAATATATTACAACAAACAGTCTACTAAATGAATAGCTAAACTCTCAAAAAAAATAATTGCTAGAGAAATCTCTAGGGTGCAAAAAATAGCAAGTGTTTGAAACCAGTGTTAACTGAGTACTCAAACTCTGGTACTATTTACCAGTATCAGAAATGTTGAGCCTTGGGTTCTAGTTGCAGTTGTTTGAGAAGAGAGAAATGCATAAATACAATTTATAGTGGGGATTGTACCATTGCACAGAAACAGGATCTTCAAAGGCTATACTCTGATGTGAAGACAGGAGTGAAATCTACCTGGCATTAAAAGGATACAACTTGGCAAACTGTTGCACATAGGAATGTCCTTTCATCAATGACTATTGCCCTGGGTTCATAGTTTAGAGGAGGTTATTCCAACCTGTGGGGCAAGGAAAATCACATGTCCAGTGGGACTGAATTACCAAAAATCCATGCTACATCTAGATCACATTCGAAAAGTTAGGACCCCCAAATCCCCTGCCTAACACAGATAAGGCTGCAATCAGGACTTTTCAATGAGCTTCTTACCTGATTCCATCCTCTCAAGGAAGAGCCCACCATCAGCACACATTATTCCTAGGCTGGCAGCTTAGAAAAGAAATGTTGGCTCTCGGCTAGGCTTGGAGATGAGGTGAGGTTTAGGGAAGTTGAGACATATGTGCTGCTCTGTTTTGTAGTTCATAGGATTGTGTGCACGGTACTTCTGGTTATGGAACACCACTGGGGCCTGGAAGAAATAAGTGGACTGCAGCAGACCAGAGCCCTACATTTGTGCCCTTACCCTGACACACAAATGTTAAGTGATGCACCTAGTCTCAGGACCTATTCCAGTTTGTGAAATGAATGGCTTCCACAGGAATTAAAATCAGAAGCTGACACTATCAAAATGCAAATGGATATTATGTGAGTAGCATAAGGAGCACCACGAGCACTATTTCTATGTGTTCCTATACGGGTAGTACTTGAAAATGACTGGACACAGAAAAAGAAATCTCTGGAAAAATGCAATTCTTCCTCCCCAGTAATGAAAAGATGAGCACCCCTCCACCCCAGCAATCAAAATAATTTTATGTCATAGGTTCTAAAGTAAAATTAAATATAAAAAAACCCTTAATGTTTTACTTTGTATATATTATAATTCCTTTGGCTTTCCATCCAGTAATGTGTTTTATAGTCTAAAAGGTACAAATGGTTTTTATGTTTTTAACTGTTTGAAAATAATCAAAGAAGGATATGTTTGGACTTGAAAATGGTGTGAAATCCACATTTCAGTATCTATATGTAATGTTTTATTAGTATACAGCTTCTCTGGCTCTGTGTTGTCTCTGGCTGCTTTTGCACTACAGCCTCAGGGTTCTGGGAACCAGAACTGTCTACGCCGACACTTGACCTAGACAGAATGCAAATGACACCCTTGTCTACATTAACATGACTTGCTATTCCACTGTCTTCATTAACATTCCTTTGCTGTTCAAGGACATTTCTGTGCAAGCGAATGGTTTGGTTGTTCATTACAGAATCTGGAAGACCCATCAATTCTTCAAAGAGAAGAATCAACAAGCAGTTTGTCCCCTAAGATCCTTTGAATTATTTACTCAAATCCTTGCCCTGCTCTTCTCCCCAATTCAGGACTGTCATATTGTCATTCTTCCCTAATCCTAATCAAAGTCCAACAATAAAGGCCCACCATAAATCACATTTCCAATTCTCAGCAAATTCAGACCTTACTTTCCCCCATCCCAGATACTGCCAAAGCTTTGTGGAGGTGGCATTCTCCCTTACTGTTGTAAACAATAAACTTAGCTTTGCTTTATCAACAGATTGTGTTGGTGATATTGAGGGAGACAGCTTTCAACAATTTAGTAGTTGCCATAAAGACCATATGGCCCATAAAACCTAAAAGATATACTATTTGGCCCTTTACACAAAAAGTTTGTCAATCTTTGTTTCAGATGAATATTAGTCCCATTGTAATTAAAATGTCCAATTGAATCTCGTATTCAAAATGTATTATTGTTTGTTTACTGCAGACAATAAGAGTCTCTTTCCTTGCGGATTACAAAGTAATTTCTGGCAAAGTGGTAGAGAGCTGGGATGCACCTGGACTATACTCACATAAAAGAGAACCTCTAAATCTGGTTTTAAGAACAGAGGTGCAATAGTCACCTGGCTTTTATCTGGGCGTCCTCTCCTCCTTTTCTCCTGCAATGCAGAATTTTTAGTAAATGGCAAAAGTCATATGTCTAAACATTCTAAGAGTATGATGTTATTTCTGCCAAAATTTGGTGCAGTCTTGGCAAGTTTTGATGCAAAACCAACCAACACCAAATGTGGCAAAGTAGGTTACAGGACAAGAACAGAGTTTGCACATAATCAAGGCCCTTGATGTCTGACTTTTATTTGCTTCTGTGGGAATATATGAAAATATTCAAACGAGCACAAACAGAATATTTATTCGGAGCTGCCTACACATTCAGAGCTGGCTATAGCAAGGGAGTCAGCCACCATCATTTGTGTTTGGCAGAGATTCAAACACTGTCAGGGGGGTGGAAACATTTTGTATTGAAAAAAAGAAGGCTCGGGTATGCTTTGATTAGAAGTTGTTGGCAGGAGGAAGCTGGATTTAGGTTAAGTAGAAACGGGGCATATTAGTTGACTGATATGGGGAACACATATATATATATTTTTTCCAAGGATAGATCCTGAGTTGGAGGCAGGAGCAAACAATTAGGAAGCTGGCAGTCATTGACACACCCTGACCGTTTGGACCATTGCTGTTGCCCTTGTGTTTTACCTTCATGGTCTGGTTGCTACAGAGATTGTGGGTCAGAGTGTTTCCATATATGGTCTAGTCATTGTTTTGTAAACAGATTCTTATTCCTCTCTTTCTCTTCCACACTGAGACAAAATTCCACAGCAAAATTTAATTCTGAACTGTTTGCTTTTCTTCAAAACTTTTATTATTTAAGAGTAATCACAGTCTGCAATTCTGGGCTTGTTATTGAGCCACTCTTAACCCTTCCATTCTTAAAGATAAAAATATGCATTTAAAACATTTTTTTTTCTGCATGTCTTATTTATATCTTTGGTCCAGACTGATTTTCTATGCTTATTTTTCAGTGCAAGGATCAAGAGGGCAGAGAACAATACATTCTGAGTTATATTTTAAAACTATTGTGGTCCTTGAGCTATAAAATAAATTGTATTTAATTTGGCATTCTAGAGATAGGTCAAAAGTTTTTTGTTTGTTTGTTTGTTTCCTTTTTCAATGCCTCCCAGTATTGTTATGTCCTGAATTATCTAAAAGAAAATCTGAAAACCAAAAGAAAACACGTCTCCAACTGTGGTTTAGGAAGGGATAAAATTCCTAGTCGCCTCCCTTAAATATATTCAGATGAAAATGCAAAAACACAGAAATATATTGAGTGGGAAAAGTGAATATTTGAGAAGAATACTCTGATACCTTGAAAAAGGCCAAAAAGCTCAAAACCAAACCCTAACATCTTTAGAGGCGGTGTAATTCCCAGTCCCTCCACTAGTTCATTTAGATAAATTATAACTGTTGAAAAACCAAGAAAAGAAAAAAAAAAAAAAAATGCAATCTGCCCAACAGAACACTGGTGACATGAATATACCACAGGAAACTGAAGACGGTACTCCTATTCTTAAAAACACCTTTGTACCAATTCCTGATAAGCTTTTGTGTTTCTCTTCTCTTAAGATCCAAGAAAATGAGCTATCAAATTGCCTTAATGTAAAATTAAGCTCTCAAATTATTCTTACTAAAGTCTCAGAACCTTTAGGGGAGTATGTTGTTGAAATAATGGCCAATTGTTGCTTTTCATCTTCACGAAATTAAAAAAAAGTTTTCATAGAAGAATTCCATTTTACTGACATTGATTCTTTAATGACTATCTATGCACTGATATAAAATAGATTATAGTAACTTCCTTCTTCAGATTAATTGAGATAATGAAGGATCATTTGTGTAAAAATAAAAAACAATATTAAATGTTTTTAGTCCAGCAAGAAGCATTGAAGAGATGCTATATTTAAATATATATAAAATTAAGAAGCTCTATTTTAACATGTGAGTTATCCCAGCTTTACAGGAAAAAAATTGATTCCAAAAAATAGAAGTATTTAAATTTTTTGTGTTGTTGTTAGAAGAAAAATATTCAGTGATTTCTAGTTGCTAAGTCATGTTTATTTGGAAAAAGAAATCCCTTTAAATAAACAAGATACATATGGTACAAGTATGAAATATATGGTGAGTTTACAGTTTAATATTTTGACTAGATGTGTTTTTTTGATATCTAGTTACAAATTAAAATGTGACATTTAATGCCTAAATATGAAGTTAAAATTTATATGAATTTGACTTTAAAATCATTATTCTGGTTTTCATATAAATGTTTTAAGCTGGAAAACAGAGATTGGGAAATATAAAATAGCTACTGGCCAAGAGATGCAAGATGGCCTGAAGCCAACTTGAGGAGTCAAATTATAACTATTGAAAACAAAACATAACAAAACAAAACTGTCCACTGGAATGCAAAACTAAAATTTTGGCATAGGGCATATTTTACTTTATTAAAATATGAATGTATTTACCAATAGATATTCCACCAAAAAGGTAAGCTATTAAGTAGCTATAATTATATAAAAATGTATTATTCATAATTTTATATGTTTTATTTATAATTTAGTCCTATGAATTATAATTACCCAAATGTGACATAAAACATAATTATACTTGAATTTGGATAAAATATATTTTGCATAAAATGCTTATAGTAGGACCAAGATAATTTGCAAGTTGTACACATGTGTTAAAGAGTTTTTACTTAAAGATTTTAGGCATGGTTCAAAAGTGTAATATGTAACTGCCTGATGAGTTATTTCTGCCCACTGCACCAAATCAATCCACTAAGACATAGCATTACAATAAAGAATGAGTTTAATTGACATGCTGTTGGCCATACCACATGACAGACAGTTATTACTCAACTCAGTCTCACCAAAGGCTTGCAGGTTAGGGGTTTTTCAAAGATACTTTTGTGGATAGGGAGCAAGAGTATGGATGCTGCTCATTTGTTGCAGGTGCAATTACAGGAGTGTGAGAAATGGTCCTCCTGTGCTGAGTCAGCTTCTGGGTGGGAGCCACAGGACAGGTTGAATCAAAATCTGGGTGAAACCATCCAGATATCTGAAATGCAAAAGCTGAAAAGACATCTCAAAAGACCAGTCTTAGGTTTTACAATAGTAATGTTATTAATAATTACAGGAAAAATTGGGGAGGTTACAAATTTTATGGCCTCCAGAATAATGGCTGGTCATCATTTAACCATGTCTACAACTTAGCAGAATTAGGCCCTTCTCATAATCCTAACTTTGTGGTCTTTCATTAATTTAACAAAGGTGTTTTACTTTTGGGAAGGGCTACTATCATCCTTGCCTTATGGTTAAAGCAAGAGTGAGCAAGTTATAGCTTGGAGGTTAGAAGCAAGATGGAGTCAACTATGTCAGATTTATCTTACTGTCATAATTTTTTCATCCATTTTAAAACATAATTTATTGTAGCTAATTTTTGTGTTTTGGTTAGGTCATATCAGGGGAACCCACCCCCAACATTTCAATGTAGGTTGTTTCTATTTTCCATAAGTGTAAGCTGGCTAAGAAATAAAGAGAAAGAGTACAAAGAGTGGAATCTTACAGCTGGGCTGCCTGGAGTGACATCACATATCAGTAGGACCGTGATGCCCACCTGAGCCTCAAACCAGCAAGTTTTTAATTAGGGGTTTTAAAAGGGGAGGGTGTGTAAGAACAAGGAGTAGATCACATTCTTCAAAGGGCAAAAAGGAGAACCACTGATAAGGGTCTATGTTCAGTGATGCACGTATTGTCTTGATAAGCATCTTAAACAGCAGAAAACAGGGTTAAAGAGCACAGAACCAGTCTGACCACAGATTTACCAGGGCTGGGTTTTTCCCCACCCTAGTAAGCCTGAGGGTACTGCAGGAGACCAGAGCGTATCTCAGTCCTTATCTCAACCACATAGGACAGACATTCCCAGAGCTGCTGTTTATAGACCTCCCACCAGGAATGCATTCCTTCCCTAGGGTATTAATATTAATATTCCTTGCTAGGAAAAGAATTTAGCGATATCTTCCCTATTTGCACATCCATTTATAGGCTCTCTGCAAGAAGAAAAATATGGCTCTTTTTGCCTGACCCTGCAGGCAGTCAGACCTTATGGTTGTCTTCCCTTCTTCCCTAAAAATCGCTGTTATTCTGTTCTTTTTCAAGGTACACTGATTTCATATCGTTCAAACACAGGTTTTACAATCAATGTGTACAGTTAACACAATTATCACAGTGGTCCTGAGGTGACGTACATTCTCAGCTTTTGAAGATAACAGGATTAAGAGATTAAAGACAGGTGTAAGAAATTATAAAAGTATTATTTGGGAGCTGATAAATGTCCATATTAAAATGAAATTTTCACAATTTATGTTCCTCTGCCACGCCTCCAGCGGGTCCCTCCATTTGAGGTCCCTGACTTCCCGCAACAAGGTCATTTAAAATTTCTAATTTCTTCTGTAAAATGTTAATTTTTATAGCATTAAGGTACAAGTATTTATAATATTTCAAAAGTTTTTGAGAAATTGAACAGCTAGCATGTGTTTACAATTAAAATAAATATACAATAAAGATATAAATGTGTGTCGTGTGTGTGTGTGTGTGTGTGTGTAAGAAACAGTTCAATTTTAGCTAAGTGTAAAAAGTAGATTTTGGGTAAAACTTTAGGTTCCTGTATATCAATCTGTAGTTCTTTACTAATCACAGATAATTCTTAGACATTTAGTATTTCCTTGGTTCCCCTGAAGAGAATTTTAAAAATTTGGCTGGAAATAAGTCATGAGAATACTAATTGAGAAAATCATTTGTCATTACATGCTCTAAATTTTGGCATAGCAATGCATTACCTGACATAAGTTTAGAAATATGCCACATATATTTTAAATGAAGTAGAACTTGGAAGTTTCAAAAAGGAGCAAGACATAGTAAAAAAAAAAAAAAAATAGGAGATCAAGACAGGGTAAGTGTAATTAATACTAAGTAATTAGCAATATAAAAATGCATAAGTTCCAATATTACTAGAAATAAATCAATATGCAGAAGTATTGGTTTATTCAGCCAGAAAAAATTGTATATATGAATCCTGTTCATTTAAGTATGTATTAACTCATCACAGATGGACTAGAGATTGGTGAAGTTAAATTATTTTAAGTAATTTTTAAAAATTAAATTGTTTCTATGATTTCAGATATAGAAAACTTTTCTCTATTCTAATATCTGACAGCTCCCTTCAGGAATAATAGAAGAGTCAAGCTTTTATCATTTAGAAAAACTGTAAGTATTTAGAATGCCATTGCCCTGAAGTTGACAGCAAACTGAGTCAATAAACTACATTATTCAACAGTTAATTCTACCTATATTCATACAGATTAAGAACAAATAATGATAGCACAAATCTTATTCAAAGGCCGGGTGCGGTGGCTCACACTTGTAATCCCAGCACTTTGGGAGGCCAAGGTGGGTGGATCACAAGGTCAGGAGATAGAGACCATCCCGGCTCACACGGTGAAAGCTCGTCTCTACTAAAAATACAAAAAAATTAGCCAAGCATGGTGGTGGGCACCTATAGTCCCAGCTACTCAGGAGGCTGAGGCAGGAGAATCACTTGAACCTGGGAGGCAGAGCTTGCAGTGAGCCGAGATTGTGCCACCGCACTTCAGCCTGGGTGACAAAGCAAGACTCTGTCTCAAAAAAAACACAAAAAACAAATCTTATTCAAATGTAGTACAAATCAGAGAAGATAATACCAAAAAAATTTGAACTTTATTAAGTAATTATGCTGTTTGATTTAATATTCTATATTTTTAAGTATTTTATTTAACTTTTAAAAAACAAAAAGTAATGAATTACATCAATTTTCTTAGGGAGTTAGATTTTTAGTATAAAGCAAAAGGAGAAATAGTTATATGTAAGAATTTATGCACTCATGGTACTAGGAATTAGGAATATCATTAAGAATGTGTGCATTTACAAAAATTGTCAATTAGAATTATACATTTTTTTTTACCTCTGTTCACAGAAATATCCTAGTATGAAAGATACCCATACAATGCACCCTAGTGAATAGATTTTGGGAAAAAAAATAGGCTAATTCAGTCTCTGGGTCTGAAAGATACAAAGTGAACCTGCTACACTTTGTTGTATCATAAAGCAGTGAAGCTTTCAATGATTAATGGGGTTATGTTGAAAGGACACAGGAGTCAATAAAAAAGGGACTCCCACTGGCGAAAATTGAAGCAATTTGAGCATCCAAAGAAAACTACTGGGATAATTTGATTGACATGTAATAAATCTGAAAAATCATAAGTACATAAAAACCCAAACAGAAAAAGTTAAAAAAAACTATTATAAAAAAGTAACCAAGTTGAATGTATTTTTGTTGAGTTATTCAATAATTCCAGTATCCTTGACTCATGTAATGTACAATGAAGAAAAGTGAAGGTAAACATTATTACATAGGCATCTTTCTGCGTCAATACATTTTCAATAGAATAACCAAATATGTGGTGATCTCAAGTAAAATCAAAATATTAAAAATTCAATTTAATATAGCTTGGTTTCTTTAAAAGTTAGATGATCCTAGTAATAAGAAATTATATAATTTTTCACCAAGTTCTGATGTTTTAAAAATTGTGTTTCCTAGAATCTTGTCAAGTTTTTGGATCTAGAGTTAAAAAAATACACCTTTATTTATCTTAGTAACTGATCAATGTGGGCAAGAGAACAATATTTTACTAGCTAAATAACAGTAATGTTTAAAACTTGAATTTTGCGGGCTGGGTGCAGTGGCTCACGCCTGTAATCCCAGCACTTTGGGAGGCCGAGGTGGGGAATCAGGAGATCAGGAGTTCAAGACCAGCCTGACCAACATGGTGAAACCCTGTCTCTACTAAAAATACAAAAAATTAGCCAGGTGTGGTGGTGCGTGCCTGTAATCCCAGCTACTCAGGAGGCTGAGGTAGGAGAATCACTTGAACCTGGGAGTCACAGGTTGCAGTGAGCCGAGATTGCGCCACTGCACTCCAGCCTGGGCGACAGAGCAAGACTCTGTCTCAAAACAAAACAAAACAAAACAAAACAAAACAAAAAAACAACCTTGAATCTTGGGGAATAGACTAAGATAGTGATCATTCTCCTATTGAAATTAGAGGATTAGTAATAACAAAATTATAAGGTTCAATGGATCTGTCAATTGAAGAATCACAGGGCTCATCAATTTGGAAATGAGAGCTTAATTTTTCATAAAAGGTTGCAGCCAATGAGACAGCCAGGTGGGAGGGGATCCCCAGAGACAGTTCAACTGGCCTGCACACTGGGAGGAATGCTCACTGGGTTGGAGCCACAGAAGTTTGTGCCATGTGCAGTGGAGAGTAGTCTGGCCTCTCCTCTTCCTGGAGGGAATCTGGGATTCAATCTGTGAGGTGGCAAGCCCATGAGCAGGAAGCATACTCTTTTGCTTCACTAAGAGTCTCCGTTTCCCTTTTTTTCTCCTTTTTGCACAATAAATTCCATTTTTCTCACTTTTCAAATTACCTGCAAGCCTAAATTTTCATGGCCATGTGATAAGGACCCCGTCTATAGCTGAACTAAGAAAAAAGTCCTGCAACACCTTCAGGATGGGAAGCTTAGCTACGGCGTAAGCCGAGAGCAAGCACTTGGAGGGAGGAGAGAAGGGCACAGAAATTTATGCTTAGCAGGGTGGCTGATTATACACAGTTAACAAGCTGTAGGAGAAGTGTGTTAATCTGTTTTTGTGTCACTATAAAAATACTTGAGGCTGGGTAATTTATAAAGAAAAGAAGATTAATTGGTGCACGGTTCTACGGGAAGCATGACATCACCACCTGTAACTCATGAGGACTTCAGCAAGCTTACAATCATGGTCGAAGGCAAAGGGGGACCAGGCTCATCACACGGTGAAAGTGGGAGTGAGAGAGAGACAGAGAGAGAGAGAGGAAGGGAGTGGGGAGGTACCACACTCTTTTAAACAACCACATCTTGAGTGAATTTAGAGCAAGAATTCATTACCATGGAAGTGCATCATCTCATCAGGGATGCGCCCCCGTGACCCAAATGCTTCCTACCAGGCCCCATCTCCAACAGAGAAAATCATATTTCAACATGAGATCTGGAGGAGAAAAATATCCACGCCATACCAAGGAATCATGAATATTTACAAAAAAAAAAAAAAAAAGAAGAAGCGTACACTTGTACAATTGAGCTTCCTGCCTTTTCATAGGTCACATGTTCAGAAAATGGCTGCATTAGCATGACCTGAGGGTGGACCCATGTCAAAAGGAGAGAATGAGGACACAAAAACCATCACTGTATCTTCCACAAGTCATCGAAAACTAGTCTGGAGATGATTGTCAGTTCTTAGAAATAGGATGCATTGTGAAACTGGTGAGCTGTCGTGTCGAAACTGCAAAGAGGGAGGGGAAGCCAGATTATGGCTTTAGAGGACTGGCTGAAGGTGATAAAGGAATGAGTCGTCCATTTCTTGTTTTCCAGGGCTAGTCTCTGCTTACACCTCAGGAATGAATTCTGGTGAGATGTTAAGAAGGAAGGGCACACTATGGTGTCTGACCTCCCATCCCATCATGGCTGCTAACTTAGTTTTGAAGGTTTCTCTAGTGTCTCTTTGGTCAAGAAGGTGTCTATGAAGTCAGTTGGGAAACTAAGATTTGATTTTTATTTCTCAGATCCCATCTTCTACATAAACTAGGCTATAAGCAGCTTTCCTGTTAATAGCAAGTAAAGGCAATTGCCATGAAAAGGAAAGAAAAAAATCAGTCTTTCTATAGTCCAAGGCCTCTCCAATTGTAACAATAAATGTAGAGTACAGATCCAAAGATGAGAAGATACAAGCCCCAAGATTCCTTCAACCCATTTCAGGCCGTTACCACCCAACGTGTAAAATCACATTTTCTCTCTTTGTCAAATACTCCCTTAAATGTGAGCTACCACACTGCCGAAACTGGAGGATATTAATATATATAAAGGAATTATTGGGAATGAATTTACTGGAGGAACCCCACCAATATTGCTGTCAAAACACTGAGCCTTCTTTAAATTGTAGAGGGCACATTTGTCCCTGAAAGCCTAAAGCAAACTGTGTTTTTTCACAGCGCTCTGGTAGCTAAACGAAAAAGTTAAAGAGGCATGCATGTATGATAGACTGAAAATCTGGAAAAAGCACGTGGAGATGCAGACACAAATCTTCAGGATTAATGATACGAACTGATGAATCACTAAGTTGATATGGACAACAGCATGCATTTATCTTTGCGTTGCTTAGAATTGCAGTTTGCTGGTACTTGACAGAAAGACTCTCCTTCCCAACCAATCACCCTTCCTACCTCCTTCAGATGTCTCTTAGAGTGATGGAAGAGAATCACAATTCCTAAACAACCCAGTTTATGAGACTGATGTGCTGCCTAATGTGCTAAGGAGGAAACTCCTAAACAACCTAATTTATATACGGTTGCTATATATACAATCCATCTATCTATCTATCTATCTGGTTGTAAGTGTATAGATTTATGCATATAAATATGGGGAGAAATGATGAGGAAAATCTGTGTCTCCAGCCAATCAAAATATATTTTATGTGTTAAAAGATTAAGAAGCTCATCTGAAAAATACACTAACAAAACTTAATGCTTTATTCAATCAGTGTCATATTACCTAAACTTTTTGGAACAGATAATGTAATTCTTTTTCTTTTCAAAATCAAGCTAAATTTATTTCTAGATGTCTAAGTTTACTTATCTTCACTATTACTCCTCTTAGTTTCTCTCTCTGTCTTCACACACACTCTCACTCTCTTTCTCTCTCAATTGCTTTGAAAATAGACTTTTGAGTTTGTTTACTTGTGAGTCTAGGAATCTTCCTCCTCTGTGAATCCCAAAATAATTCACGGAAAGGTTAAGTGTGTGTGTGTGTGTCTGTGTGTGTGTGGTGGGGAGCAGGGGATGGCAGAAAGGGTTTATTTGTCCATTATTAGGCTGCTATGAAAAATACTCAAGACTGGGTAATTTATATAGGAAAGAGGTTTATATATATTATAATACATTCTATTTAATTCTGTTCTGTTCTATCTCATTTTAGTGCTAGAAAAAGCAATTCGTTTTTACATAGCAAATATATTTCACCACCCAATGTGTGAGTTACTACCTCTTTATGGAAGACGCTGCCTTATTTGAATGTTTTGAGTGTTCAAATTTTGAACCATATACATAAACTATCTATTTAAAATATAAACAAGTTTATAATAACAATCCCAGAAGGACCTTGTTAGTATTCATTCTGATTATTTTCACATATAGTACCTTGCTAAGACAAAAAAATTTAAAATTTACTGATATATGCAGAAACATATTACAAGCAAATGTCAATGCTCAGTAATTGAATAATGGTGAAATATGCATTTAAACTTTTAAATAATAGCAAAATAATTTACCAAATTAAATATGAAATTAAAAAATAAATCAAGCTTCTTAAGAGTATATGAAGATCCCAGTATCATGCTATAGGTGTGGCAGAGATGGTCTTTCTAGTATTTATTTTCTCTTTTATGATTTTAGTTCAACCTTAAATTTTAGCTCTGAAGATGGCCAGGCCTTATAAAAATTAATTTTCAGCGTCTCTCGGAGCAACATTTTGTCTTTTCACTAAGATCTGGCTAGTAGTATTGAATAGGTAGAGTGTGTGCCAGTTTTGTGTTGTATCATTAACTGGAATGTGTGCCCTCTAGGTTCATGGTTTCTCTCGTTGCATTGGCTGGACCATGGACATCTTCATCCATGGGAATAAGGGTTACCTCCAGATTCCAGAACAAGAAGAAATAAGTGTGCAAGATCTCAGGCATCTTTCTGAACCACCAATTTGCACTTTCATGTGAGTAAAAAACAACTATTTTACATAAGCCATTGTATTTTGTTTTTAAAAATTCTGATTATTTGTTTATTAACAGCAGCTTAATCTTTATTCCTACTTATAAAGTTGAAGCTTATTAGTTAAATATAAGCACAACTCTGAAAACATATTTTGTTTGAGGTAAATTGAAACAATAATATTTAAGTTGGATATAATTAAGCAATTAACAAATTTCTCATTTGTATTAAAAGATGGAATAAGAGCGTAATATACATGATACAATTACTTTAACATTTAATGATTTAATCTATGAAATTTTAACATTGAAGTTATTTGTCCATCGTTAACTTACAATAAATGTTAGCTTCTGTTATATGATCAACTGCAATAATCAAATTATCTTTAATCTTGAACAACACAATTTATATTGCCTGTAAGTTACTTTGAGGAAGCATTAAAACTGATTTTAAAAGTAGCCAAAACTCTGCCAGGCTTGGTGGCTCACGTTCATAATCCCAGCAGTTTGGGAGGCCGAGGTGGGTGGATCACCAGGCCAGGAGTTCGAGACCAGCCTGACCAAAATGGTGAAAGCCCGTCTCTACTAAAAATACAAAAATTAGCCAGGCGTGATGGTATGGGCCTGTAATCCCAGCTCCTCAGGAGGCTGAGGTGGGAGAATCACTTGAACCCGGGAGGCAGAGTTTGCAGGGAGCTGAGATTGTGCCACTGCACTCCAGCCTGGGCAACAGAGTGAGACACTGTCTCAAAAAACAAAAACCAAAAAAAACCCCACTTCATTTTGGAGCATTTAATTTGAACAAAAATATTCAAAGTACATTTCAACAAATACACTTTTAAACAATATGCAGTAACTATTAACAAATTGATGGTTACCTTTCTAGTTTTTAATGTTTTCATGTGAATATGTACATTTTCTTAATCTTTGGTTTACAAGGTGATACAGTTTATACATTGTTTTCTTCTTCATGTACCTCAAATGTTCTCATATTACATATTCCAAATCATAAGTTTTAATAAAGCTACAAAGTTTCCTGCTATTAATCTACACTTTATTTGTACAGTAATCTATTATCAAACTTTTGAACCATCAGTTTTTTTTTTCAGAATGCTGTAAACAATGATTCAAAATACCTTTCATATGTAAATGTGCACACATTTCTATATATTTGCTCCTGTTGAATTTCTAATAAAGGAAATTCTATGTCAAAGGATATAAACAATTTATAAAGATTCTTTATAAATCGGTAACAATTATTTAGCTCTTGAATTTTGGACCAATTTGTATCCTTGTAAACAAGGTATGAAGGTTTTTATTTCTTACACCCCTGCCAATATTGAAAATTATTTTTTGAATGTTAGATAGACAAATGCTTTTTCAATTTAGTGTAATGAAACTCAAAGCTGCACTTCACATAGTTTATTACAACAGGTAGTAAAAACTGAATTAAATATTTGTAAGTCTCATAAAAGTACTTGATTCCTATATGTTCAGTGAATTCCACAGCCTCAAAGACAGAAAACATGATTGTTGCGTCTTCTAATAATCTTTAATCTCTTCAAAATGGAATGCTGAAAAACATTAACATAAATTAAATTATCCTGCCATCAATTTAGTGGATTTCACATTTACCATTATCAATATCAAGAAAGTGTTCCTAACATGATTAAGAAAAGCTTTTATCTTGTTACATGTAGGTTATTTTTGTAAAAGCATTTATTAATGTATTATGTATCTTTGACATCATTTTGGCTTCCATCTTTATAATTGACAGGATAGATTTTCAAGAATTTTTTTTTGAGGTAAAAAAAGCATAATTTAAAATGCTGTTTTCACTTTAATTTTTTAAAAAACAATGAGAATCTGATGGATATACTTTTAAGTTTTGAGGAAATACATTTGTTTATATTATGAAATCCTATGAGTTTTATTTTCAGAATAACAGTCACTAAGGAAACATACGATTTTCTTAATGTATTTCAGCACTTTACCCACCAAAAGATAAAAAATCCATAAGTATGAATGGTCTCATCCACGAAAGAAACTAGTTTAGTAATACCCCAGGATATAAATAAAATATTTCAATATAGACTCAGTTTCATCAGTTTCATCATTTGCACAGCAAACATTTTGAGTATATCTTACAGAGGCACTTCATTTGCTTCCTGCAGTAAGTTTGATTATTCATCGTTCCAAAATTACTCAGAGGTTCTTCTTCATTAAGCCACAAAGACTCTGCAAAACGAGAGACTCGAGTTGGTCATATATATTTGAGGTTTTTTTACACACACACACACACACACACACAAATGCACACACACGCACGTGCACACATACACATATATATGTTCAAAATACAAATTTGAGGTTATATATGTGTTCATATGTGTGTGTGTATGTGTGTGTGTATATATATATTTTATACATGTCTGTGTGTGTGTGTGTATATATATGTGTATATATATACATATATATTTTTCCTTTTTGCTGAAATACCAGGTCCTTTGGTAAATTGGCTTATGTTACAAATATAGATCATACAGATTTCAAAGAAAAAAATTGAAAGATGTTTCCACTTGCTAGAGAAATAGGAAATAGCAAAGTTGAGATTGAAAGGGGACAAGATACACTACTGCCCCACTTGGTATTCTCCATAAATAGAGCCTGAGACAAAAATTCCAAATGGATAAATAATTTTAGGGGTAAAGAGAACATGAATAGAGATTGAGAAAATGTTTATGTAGGGGTGTAAATGAAGTGTATTTTATCAAGACAGCTGCCATTGGTTATGACTGAAACTTCATTCAGCGAGTAATGAACCTGGGAGTCAGTGGAAAACTCACCCAAATTTGTTCCAGGAGAAGTGGAACTTAGTTATTCCTGCCAATCATTAATTGAGGATTGCTTCTAGGGGAAATAATTATTGAGCATTTTTATTCTACCATAAGGTCTAGGGAAAATATCTTGAGGGGAAAAACAAACAAAATAAACTCGAGTAAACAAACAAAAAAGATGACAACAAGAATGTTGGGACATAATTCTCTGAGTTTTTATTTGAGGCAGACAGGGAAGGTGGGACTAGTGATCCTTTCACACTTCATTACACACTATACTGACTACAGCTGCATCCAGCTCCATAACATTGCAACAAATGAAGCTTTCTTTCATAAAATCAACCAATCAGACCTAAAGAGAAAAATAGAACACTCTAACCACAAACATCCAGGCCATCAGCATAAGGACTTTCCAAAAGACCCTCCCCAATGCATATGCACTGTAGGACTGTAGCTTTCTCTAATCTAACATTTGCTTCATTTTAATAGTAAAAATCACACCAATGTGCAGAGATTTAAGATACTAATTAGCCATGGGACATATGAAGAAGCATGATGGGAGATTGTGCAGGTGCTGCCAACAGACCACCAAAAACATGTACTCATATCAACTGGAGGAGGCCTAGAGAGGAAAAAAACCTAGGTTAGTTTGATTTTGGGGAGCAAGCTGTGGCCCAGGGAAAAGGTCAGGCATGCTTATTGCCCATTAGGTAAAATACGGGTTCTCTAAGTTCTGGATACCCATTTGCGACATACTTCATTATGTGTGCATATGTCATCTAGCCCTCTTTACATCACTATGTGGAAATTAGAGCTCAGTGACCCAACACAGAATACCCTCTGGCTACTACTATTGCCATGACTAGTAAGCTGTCTGTATTAGTTTGTTCTCATGCTGCTATGAAGAAATACTTGGGACTAGGTAATTTTTAAAGAAAGGAGGCTTAAGTGACTGACAGTGCCCCATGGCCGGGGAGGCCACGGGAAACTTACAGTCATGGAGGAAGGGGAAGCCAACACGTTCTACGTCACATGAGAGCAGCAAGGAGAAAAATGAGAGCCAAGCAAAGGGGTGAGCCCCTTATAAAACCATCAGATCTCAGGAGAATTTACTCACTACCATGAGAATATCATGGGGCAAACTACCCCCAAGATAAAATTACCTTCCACACCGTCCCTCCCACAACACATGGGGATTATGGGAACTACAATTCAAGATGAGATTTGGATGGGGATACCGCCAAATCATATAATTCCACTCTGGCACTTCCCAATACTTATGTCCTTACATTTACCCTAGAAAATATAAGGGGTACTTGATGGGAATGTAATCCTCTGTTTAAACAGTACTATATTGAGACCTAAATATTCTGTAGGATATTCTAAAGGATATCCCATAGAGTCCTTTAGAATATCCCACAAAATCCTTTAGAATATCCTACAGAATATTTAGGCCTCAGTACTATAATTGTTTTAACATAGAATTTTAACAATTTTAGCAATTTAACACAATCGTTTTTGATTCCTTCATTTATGTTTTATTTTACTTTTACTTCAGAAAAGCTGTTTCATCATATTGAATACCTAACAATTAGAATTAAAGTTTAAACTTGAAGAGTAAATGATTATGAATGCTCTTTCAAGTGCAGCTAGAGAGAAAGATGTTTATTATTTGCACAGGACTATTACATACATAATAATATGATATATTCTAATAATGTGATATATAGAATATATATCACATGATACATAGAATATATATGACTCACATGTGTATAGAATATATATCACATGATATATATGTAGAATATATCACATTATTATATATCATATATTACATATATTCACATGTTCAAAATGACAGCACAGAACCTTATAATGACTCTAAATGGAGAATATCCATTATGAACCAGTAACACAATAATTACTATTTGAAGTAAACCTCTTTTAAATTTTCACTGAGTTTTTCTTCAAAGGAAGAGTAAAAATGTCATTTGTCCTCAACCAAGTTCAAATTAGTAACAGGCACAGCATAGATTTTTCTTAAGAATTATGTGGCTAGGCGCAGCGGCTCACACCTGTAATCCCAGCACTTTGGGAGGCCGAGGCGGGTGGATCATGAGGTCAGGAGTTCGAGACCATCCTGGCTAACACGATGAAACCCTGTCTCTACTAAAAATATGAAAAACTAGCTGGGTGTGGTGGTGGGCACCTGTATTCCCAGCCACTCTGGAGGCTGAGGCAGGAGAATGGCGTGAATCCGGAAGGCGGAGCTTGCAGTGAGCTGAGATCACATCACTGCAAGATGAGATTTGGGTGGGGACACAGCCAAACATGTAACCATCCTTTGTCCTTTGGGCCACAGAGCGAGACTCCATCTCAAAAAAAAAAAAGAATTATGCAATTTTACCATTTTCATATATAAATTATATGATACTTTTTAGGGGGCAGAGTATGAAATTTAATAAAGTAATATATTTTATTCATGCTGTGATAATAAAGTGATTTTGGGAAAACATGGTTCTAATTGAATTTAGTTGTAATATTAATGAATGTATGTTTACCTGTTTTAAAGTTTTCTGTGTGATTCTAAAATAGAGTTGCATTAAGAAATTATCTCTTGGGGCCGGGAGCGGCTCACTTCTGTAACCCCAGCACATTGGGAGGCTGAGGCGGGCAGATCACTTGAGATCAGGAGTTCAAAAATAGCCTGGCTAATACGGTGAAAACCTGTCTCTACTAAAAATATAAAAATTAGCAAGGAGTGGGGGCACATACCTGTAGTCCCAGCTACTTGACAGGCTGAGGCAGGAGAATTGCTTGAACCTGGGAGGCAGAGGTTGCAGTGAACTGAGATCACACCACTTTACTCCAGCCTGGACCACAGAGAGATACTCTGTTCACCCCTCCCCTACCGCCCGCCCCAAAAAAATTATCTCTTGGGATGTCAGCAAGATGGCTAAATAGGAATGCCTAACACTCATCCTCCCTCTATGAGAAAGGACCAAAACAATTAACACGTAATCACATTTCAACTAGAATATGTGAAGGAAAGCACTGGAGTATCAGGTGAATGACAGGGACCCTGTGGAACATAGAGATTAGGATGGCCACAAGAAAAGGTACCTTTGCCACTATATCTCCTCAGTTGGGATCAGCTCAAAGACAGGAGGGACACTCCCTTGGGGAAAAAGGTAAGCAGCAGGTCTCCAGAAGCGCCTCTTTAAACCACAGACACCTACCATCTTTGTTGCTGAGCACCCTGCAGTCATCACAGGCTCTCAGTCCCATCTAGAGAGCTATCTGAAATGTATATGGCCACATTACTCCAAAGAATAAGCTCATATGTGTCCCATTCCCCACCTACCATGATCCAAGATGCAGCTAAACAACACTATATTCAGACTGAAGCCATTACTAGAGGGCATCCTTTTTTGGGGACCAGTAGCTACTGCACATCCCCATCCCTGTGGTTCCACTGCCACTGCATTGCATCTGTACACAATAGTGCACAATTACCCACTGAGCAGCTACACCTGCCTATTCCCAGAAATAAACAGATTAGGCGGCACTTCAGTGGCTGGCTGCAGTGTTCTAAGCCCAGCTACACAAAGCCTAGGCCCAGTAGAACAGGTTACAGCTGTAACTCTGGCACCTTAGCCCACATGGTGCCCGGCCTCTCAAAGAACAGGTGTTCCAGCCCAGCATGAAAGAGCCTTGAGCTCCACCCAGTGTGGAGGCTGTGCCAGGCAGAACAGTCACACACACTCCTTCATCCTAGGCAACTGAGGCATTCTCTCAGGCATAGGCCTCTCTGATGTTGCCCACAGCCTAAGATCCTGCACTGTGGCTATTCAGAAACAAATGAACCCTACCCAATTGACACTCTAGAACATATCTGCAGGCAAAAATCTATACCTACAAAAGTCACTCTATAAAATTGAAAAATGTTACTATTCCACCAGATGCACAGATATCAATGCAGTGACCAAGGTGTTAAGAACATACACGGGGGGAAAGAACAGTCTCCTCAATAAATGGTGCTGGGAAAACTGGATATCCAAATACAGAATAACAAAACTAAGCCCCTATCTCTCAGAATACACAGAAATAAACACAAAATGGATTAAAGATTTAAATGTAAGACCCAAAATTATGAAACTGCTACAAGTAAACATAAGAGAAACACTTCAGGACATTGGTCTGGGCAATAATCATTTGCATAAAAACCCAAAAGCATAGGTAAAAAAGCTAAAATAGAAAAGGAAATTATATCAAACTAAAAATTTTCTGCACAGCAAATAAAATAATCAACAGAATGAAAAAATAACCCACAGAATGGTAGGAAATAGTAGCAAACTATACAACTGACAAGGAATTAATATCCAGAATATTAACTCAAAGATTTTAAACATCTCAAAAACAAAGAAACCTCCACACAAGCAATCTAATTTAAAAATGGGCGAAATATCTGAATAGACATTTATCAAAAGAAGACATATAAATCACCAACAGATATATAAAAAAATGTTCAACACCACTCATCACTGAGGCAATGCAAATCAAAATGTCACCTCACCCCAATTAGAAAGCTATTATAAAAAAGACAAATTAAAAAACAATGCTGATATAGATGTGGAGAAATGCAAACCCTTATACCCTGTTGGTAAAAATGTAAATTAGTATGGCTGCTATGGGAAACAGTATGTAGATTCCTCAAAAAATTAAAAATAAAACTACCATATTGTCCAGCAATCCCACTACTTGATATTTATCCAAAGGAAGTGAAATTTGGCCAAAGACCTATCTGTACCCTATTTATTGAGGCACTATTCACAATACTCAAGATGTGACAGCCATTAAGTGTCTATCACTGGATAAATGGATAAAGAAACTTGTGGTGTGTGTACACAATGGAATACTATTCAGTCATAAAAAATAATAAAGTCTTGCCATTCTGAAAAACATGGAAGAACCTGGAGGACATCATGTAAAGTAAAATAAGCCAGGCACAAAAATACAAATACTGCATAATCTCACTTCTTTGTGGAATCTAAAAGAAGCTAGTTTCATGGTTGTATAGTGTAGAATAATGATTGCCAGAGATGGAGAAGCGTAGAGGGAAGAAGGAGATATACCAACACTTACAACATGTCAGTTAGCTAGGAAGAAAAAATTCTGGTGTTCTATTGCACAGTAAGGTGACTATAGTAAATAATATTAGATTATGTATTTCCAAAAAACTAGAATAAAGAATTTTGAATGTTTCCACCACAAAAAAAAGTAATAAATGTTTGAGTTGGAGGACATGCTAAATACTCTGATTTGATCATTACACAATGTATGCATGTATCAAAATATCACACTGTATTCCATAAATATGTACAATGATTATGTGCCAATTAAAAATAATATGAAACTCAGCCAGGCACAGTGGCTCACGCTTGTAATCCCAGCACTTTGGGAGGCCAAGGCCAGTGGATCACCTGAGGTTAGGAGTGCGAGACCAGCCTGGCCAACATGGTGAAACCCCGTCTTTTCTAAAACCACAGAAATTAGCTGCGCATGGTGGCAAGTGCTTGTATTCCCAGCTACTCAGGAAGCCGAGGCAGGAGAATCGCTTGAACCTGAAGGCAAAGGTTGCAGTGAGCCAATATCGTGCCACTGGACTCCAGCCTGGGTGACAGAGTGAGACTCTGTCTCTAAATTAGATAGATAGATAGATAGATAGATAGATAGATAGATAGATAGATAGATAGATAGATAGATAGATGATAGATAGATGATAGATAGATAGATAGATGATAGATAGATAGATAGATAGATAGATAGATGATAGATAAAATAAAAATAAGATAAAATAAAATGAAACTTAAACAGAAATAAATTATCTCTTGGAATTAAAAAACAGTCTAAAAACAGTGTTAAAAAGGATATAATTCTCCAGAGGGGTGGTATTCCCCATTGTTATTCATACTAAACACAGTACATAATAGCTAAATATCACTGCAATGTAAAAATACACACAATAAAATTTTTCTGGTAAAATTTTGTGACTTTTTTCATTCACTTTCAGAAAAGATGATATATTGTAACTTGCTTTTAGTTCATCTACTTATGCAATTATCAAATGTACATTTCATTTAAAACAATGGAGTAGGATGCATTTTTTTACTTTATTGTACATTTCTATAAGATTAACTTTGCAAATAGGAGTTTATCATTTATTTAGTAAGATTTTTTAACATTTAAATTGAAGAGGACTTTATTCTTAATACTGAAGCTCAAACTCGTCAATAAGTGTAAGGAAACCTTGAATAAAGATGATGTATTCAAATTATTTATTCAAAGACCCATATTCTTTGTTAGTAGGAAATACGGTTCCTCTCTTAAATTCTACTCATCTCAAAACTTTACAAGTCCCATAGACATAGGAGATTCAAAAAGCATTATTTGTTCTTTTCCACTCAAAAAGGAGAGAATTTGATTCAGAGTACAATATGACATTACTCTGCATACCAGTGACCATAGATAGATAGTTTTGGTTCTAAAACCAAGATTTGAGCAGTTCCACAGATAACACTCATCATTGCCAAGCCCTTGTGCAGACTATTGTATTTCTTCAAGCAGAATATTCAACTTCCTCAGTGATAAACTTGAACTAGGTACTACCTGTTCATCTAAAGGTAGCCTGGCTTACAGTTCATGATTCTTGGCTTTCAAATCACATACAATAAAAGCTTCTTCTAAGAGTGCCAACAAAATTGAGAAGCACAAGGTTAGAATTGGTTTCTAGTATCATCAAACACATCTCAGAACCATTAACAATATGCACATTTCAAGATCAAATCTTGAATAAGGGATCAGTTTATACTTTAAACCTGTGTAACACAAAAGCTTTTGCTACACCTTTTTTCCAAGGTCACTCAGGTACCTAAATAATGGTCGATATGATCTAGGGGAACGTTACATTCACTCCTCATGTTGGAACTCATCTGTGATTAGAAGTGGAGTTTTGGCACATTTATATTTAATCTATATTGTGGCATCTGACTAAAGTTTAGCCTGAAATATTAGTGTCAATCTTCTGAGGCAGATAGTACTTAAATTCAGAAACAATAAACAACTTTGCAAAAGGTCTAACAACAGGCTTTATCAGTATAGAAGATTATATTTCCAATAAAATAAAAATAACTCTATTTAGATGTCAATATCTCAAACAGACAGCACTGTCTATTAATTTAGCTGAAGAAATCTTTGACAGAATCCAATATTATTCATTTAGAATTGCATTCAGCTACAGAGGAAACAAAGAATTGTATAAAAACTGCAGCTTCCTTATACAGCAAGTATGTCTATTATCTGTCACCAGCATGTGGCTAAAATTTCTAATCACAGCCCAATTATTTTTTATTCCCTTGAAAATTCATTCACAAATATGGATTTCATCTCTCACACACCTTAGGCATCATTCTAGTTTCTTAGTTACAGTGATGGACAAAGCAGACATTATCCAAGATACTTTTGGGCTGACAATATAGACGCAGAGCTTCGCTAGCAGCAATTCTATAGAGCATTTCAAGTTCCCTATGATTTTGTTCTGCATATATTAGAAACGGCTCTACAGAGGAGATTCTTTCCCTGCTCTGGCTCTGGCCACATGCCACAGTTTCTGTGACATCTGGATCCTATTGTAGCGATCGCCTCGTGTACATGATTGATGGCATTCCTTAGGCTGACGTTGCTGCTCGTTGTTGGCTCCATTTCTCTCTACACCTCTTTTCTATTGCATCTGTAGCATGGAGCAGGCCCTCACCGTATGTCTCTATAGCAGAGTGGAGAATTGTTTGAAGCTTTTAATAAGACTTTATTGAATATTCATGGATAACAGATGAGCATGATAACCCAACTTCTAGAATTTTCTCTGTGTATAGCCCAAAGGCCAGTGTATTGAGTCCAGCTCCTGGCGAATCTCTTCCTGGCACGGTCAAGTAAGTGCATGCACAGCACAAGGAAGACGCAACAATGTCTGAACTTCTATCAAGGCCAGTTTATAAAACGTCTCAGAAGAAAAGTTAATGTGTACTTATTGTATGCTTACACTTAGCCAAGCCCATTTCCTATCCCTGTCCTCCTGTCCCAGAAGATACTCCTCTTCTAACGAAATTCTGATCTGTTTACCCGCCAACCTCAGTGATGTCCTATCCCCTCTGGTTAAAACAGAGCAATTATACCACATTAGAAGAAGCTGACCCCAGTAAACTTTGTAATATTTAGGAATAAACAAAGTCACATATAAGACTTTAGTCATCTAGTCTAGAGTCTTAATAGTGTCCCCTCTTCTGCAGGAAGTAAAAATGTTGACTTTATGTTCTTTCTGTAATAATTTTCAGCTTATGACTTCTAAGTCACCAGCTCAAACAAGAACACAAATGATAAAATTAAAACAGTCAATGGTTTTAGACAGAATGAAATATATTTACATGGAATAAGTATTTTTTCCTCTATTTCCAATGCCCCCTTCTCAAAAAATAGTTTTAAAAAATTTAGAGACCTATAGATATACAACCGTATGTCATAATTCACCATGCAAACAGGATTTTTAGTTTCTCAGTCATGTATTAGGCTATTTCTTTCTTAAGATATGTCTATGGGAGCTTCCTATACTTTTTTCCCCTCAGAATAAAAGGAAAAAAAGAATGAAAAACTCATATAAGGCTCTTAATTTTATATGACCTGAAATTATGAATTAATGTAAATAACAGCTTCTTCTGACTCTTATTGTTCAAAATATGTCCATGGTCAGTCTTAGTCAAAATATGTAATTGTACTTATTCTTGATTTTAAAATGTCAAATCTATTAGGGACACACATTATTAAATATTAAGTGATGCCAGCATCCCTCCCTCTTACCTTTCTAATGGAAATTCTATTTTGGAGTGCCTAGAACTCCCCAACTCTACTTTTTACTATTTTTTTGTGTGTGCATTTTTATTTTGCCTTGGCAGACTAGTTACTTTGACTTTTGTGATATAAAACCAGTCGTAAAGAGACAATATGAAAGGGAAAAAGTAATAAGAGAAGGTGTAGAGTGATGGTTAAGCCAGAATAGGAGGTTTAGAGGATTTGAAATGAAAGAGGCTGATACGGTTTGGCTCTGTGTCCCCACCCAGATCTCATCTTGTAGCTCCCATAATTCTCATGTGTTGTGAGAGAGACTCAGTGGGAGATGATTGAATCATGGGGTTGGGTCTTTCCCATGCTGTTCTCGTGAGAGTGAATGGGTCTCATGAGATCTGATGGTTTAAAAATGGGAGTCTCCCTGAAGGAGCTCTCTCTTTGCCTGCTGCCATATACATAAGATGTGACTAGCTCCTCCTTGTCTTCCACAATGATTGATTGTGAGACATCCCCAGTCATGTGGAACTGCAAATCCAATAAACCTCTTTCTTTTGTAAATTGCCCAGTCTCGGGTATGTCTTTATCAGCAGCATGAAAATGGACTAATACAGTAAACTGATACTGGTAGAATGGGGAGCTGCTGAAAAGATACCCAAAAATATGGAAGCAACTTTGGAACTGGGTAACAGGCAGAGGTTTGAGGGCTCAGAAAAAGACAGAAAATGTGGGAAAGTTTGGAACTCCCTAGAGACTTGGGAAATTTGACCAAAACCTTGGCTTTGACCCAAAATGCTGATAATGATACAGACAATGAAGTCCAGGTTGAGGTGGTCTCAGATGGAGATTAGGAACATGTTGGGGACTGGAGCAAAGGTGACTCTTGTTATGCTTTAGCAAAGAGACTGGCAGCATTTAGCCACTGCACTAGAGATTTGTGGACCTTCAAACTTGAGAGACATGATTTAGGGTGACTGGCAGAAGAAATTTCTAAGCAGCAAAGCATTCAAGAGGTGACGTGGGTGCCATTAAAGGCATTCAATTTCTTTTTTTTTTTTTTTTTGAGATGGAGTCTTGCTCTGTCACCCAGGCTGGAGTGCAGTGGGACGATTTGGGCTCACTGCAAGCTCCACCTCCCAGGTTCATGCCATTCTCCTGCCTCAGCCTCCCAAGTAGCTGGGACTACAGGTGCCCAGCACCACGCACAGCTATTTTTTTTTTTTTTTTTGTATTGTTAGTAGAGACAGGGTTTCACTGTGTTAGCCAGGATGGTCTTAATCTCCTGACCTCGTGATCCACCTGCCTCAGCCTCCCAAAGTGCTGGGATTACAGGCATGAGCCACTGTTCCCCGCCAAAGGCATTCAATTTCAAAAGGGAAACAAATCATAAAAGTTTGGGACGTTTGCAGCCTGACAATGCAACAGAAAAGAAAATCCCACTTTCTGAGGAGAAATTCAAGCCAGTTGCAGAAATTTGCATAAGTAACAAGAAGCCGAATGTTAATCATCAATACAATGGGGAAAATATCTCAAGGGCATGTCAGAGACCTTTGCAGCAGTCCCTCCTGTCACAAGCCTGGAGGCCCAGGAGGAAAAAGTGGTTTCATGGGCTTAGACCCAGGGTCTTCATGCTGTGTGCAGCCTAGAGACATGGTGCCCTGCATCCCAGCTGCTCCAGCCATAGATAAAAGGGGCCAAAGTAAAGCTTGAGCCATGGCTTCAGAGGGCACAAGCCCCAAGACTTGGTAGCTTCTGGGTGGAGTTGAGTCTGCCAGTGCAGAAATCAAGAATTGAGGTTTGAGAACCTCCACCTAGATTTCAGAAGATGTATGGAAATGCCTGGATGCCCAGGCAGAAGTTTGCTGGGAGGGCAGGGTCCTCATGGAGAACCTCTGCTAGAGCAGTGCAGAAGGGAGATGTTGGGTGGGAGCGCCTACACAGAATCCCTACTGGGGCACCGCCTGGTGGAACTGTGAGAAAAAGAGCTACCATCCTCCACACCCCAGAATGGTAGATCCACCAACAGCTTGCACTGTGTGCCTGGAAAAGCTGCAGACACTCAGTGTTAGCCCAGGAAAGCAGCCAGGAAGGCGACTGTACCCTGCAAAGCCACAAGGATGGAGCTGCCCAAGACCATGGGAATCCAACCCTTGCATTAGAGTGACCTGGACAGGAGACATGGAGTCAAAGGAGATCATTTTGGAGCTTTAAGTTTTGATTGCCCTGCTGGATTTTGGATTTGCCTGGGGCTTTTAGCCCCTTCACTTTGGCCAATTTCTCCCATTTGGAGTGGGTGTGTTTACCCAATGCCTGTACTCCCATGTATCTAGGAAGTAATTAACTTGCTTTTGATTTTACAGGCTCAGTGGTGGAAGGGACTTGCCTTGTCTTGGATGAGACTTTGGACTGTGGACTTCTGAGTTAATGCTTATATGAGTTGAGACTTTGGGGAACTGTTGGGAAAGCATGATAGGTTTTAAAATGTGAAGATAAGAGATGTGGGAGGAGCGAGGGGCAGATGATATGGGTTGGCTCTGTGTCCCCACCCAAACCTCATCATGTAGCTCCCATAAACTCCAGGTATTGTGGGAGGGACCTGGTGGGTGATGATTGAATCACGGGGGTGGGTCTTTCCTGTGCTGTTCTTGTGACAGTGAATGGGTATCATGAGATCTGATAGTTTCAAAAATGGGAGTTTTCCTGCACAAGCTCTCTCTTTTCCTGCTGCCATCCATGAAAGATATGACTTACTCCTCCTCGCCTTCTGCCATGATTGTGAGGCCTCCCCAGCCATGTAGAACTGTAAGTCCAATAAGCCTCTTTCTTTTGTAAATTGTCCAGTCTGTGGTATGTCTTTATCAGCAGTGTGAAAACAGACTAATACAGAGGCTCAGTTGTATCTGTTCTGAAAGGAAAAAGGAAAGAAAAGTCAGGTAGAATATGGTGTTTATAGAGAGTTCCTTAATGATGAGAATAGATGCATCCAAGTGGCAAATTATTTTAAATTACTTTTGTTTTCCATACCATGTATTTTATATGCTGGGACTACAACTTTACATATCATATAATCTGAATTCAGAAACACTTTTCACATAGATAAGTTAAAATTAAAGTTTGAAACCACAGTTTTCTGGAAGATTGAGTCCAAATCTTTCATTACATAAAGAAGAACAAGCTTATCAGGGTTCAATAAATTATCCTAGTTCCATATCTAAGTCAGTGACATTTCTAGAATTAAAACCATATCTTTCTCTGGATTTATTCGGAACTCTTTCTAATATATATCAGTCTTATTTACTAATCATAATTATTTTTTCAGTTGTAGTTAATTATATTTACATATAATCATATTTACGTAGACTTTATCAGCCATCGAAGGAATCTAAAACATACTGATTATTTCTTTTGAATTTCATGAGGTTCAACAGCATATCTTCCAAACTCTTTTCTCAGATTATTTGCTTCAAATTGACTTTTGCCTTGAAAAGTAAATCCTGTTTATGACAGTAGAGCTAAGTTTTAGACATGTCACTCTTTTGAACCAGGACCCAGCAGCAACACTGATGTTATTGCCTAGAGTATCACTCTTAGAATGGTTCAGTGCTGAAAGGGAATGCAGAGCTCTGCTTTGCTATTGTAAGTCCACTGGAGGTTACTCTCACTCTGTACCTGTGATGGATGCTATTGTGCCTTTGGACAATGGGAGCTGCCTCACAGGAATACTCCCTTTCATTTCACCCACCTCTACCTCTACCACAAACTCTGTACCACCTCCTGCAACCAAAGAGCATAGCCAGGGAAATGGAAGGGGGAGAGAAGCTAGACCATCTGCCTCAAGGTAAGTTTCAACTCTGATATGATTTGTGTTCTAGGGCTTACTCTAGAATCAAACAAAAAGTAGTCTCCATCTGAGCAATCTCCTATGCAAAATAAATAAAAATCTTTATCTCTGGCCGGACGCGGTGGCTCACGCTTGTAAACCCAGCACTTTGGGAGGCCGAGGCGGGCGGATCACGAGGTCAGGAGATCGAGACCACGATGAAACCCCGTCTCTACT
>NW_026652305.1:3378262-3500810 GCF_009828535.3 Hylobates moloch
GTATGTGTGGAAGGGTGTATGTGCTGGAGAGGGTTTATTCTAGATTATCTTAATATTTCATGGAAGAATAAAACGTGGTATTTTATTTTTTACTCTTTTAAAGCGATCTTTCATGGCAGGCAAGGCACAGATTGAAGGTGATTTTCTTAGTTAATTCAGGTGGCTATGACAAAGTACCACAGACTGAGTAGCTTAGAAACAACAGAAATTTATTTCTCACAATTCTGGAGGCTGAGTTCAAGATCAGTGTGCCAAAACAATCAGTTTCTGAAGAGGGCCCTCTTCTGTGTTGCAGACTGCCAAGTCTTCATTGTATCCTCACACTGTGGAAGGGATAAAGAAGCCTAATTCCATTCATTAGGGCTTTGCCATTATAACCTAGCCACTTTCCAAAGACATCACTTCTTACTACCATTACACTGAAGATTCGGCTTCAACATTAGAATATTTTTTGCAGAGGGGATAAAAATGTTCATATGATAGCAGTAATGATCCATGGCTCCCCCAAATCATTTCATGTTGTCGAGATCAGAAAACACATTTCCAAAACCCTGGCCCACCACCATTTTATTTACAAATTTAAACTTGGTCAAGATTCACTGAATGATTGGCTAAGTGTGCAGCACATAACCAATGTTCGTCAGGTATTCGTTGGCTGTACAGTACTCATGTACTGTAGTGATCATGATGCTATCAGGCTGTGATTGAAAAAAAGTGTTCTATTTACCATGCTTTTCTTTCTCTCAAGAAGAGCTTCAGCAATTTACACCCCTCTAGTTTAAGTGTCAGTTAAATTAACCACACTGCAAACAATTCTGTCTCTGATTGTATTCACCTTTTTCTGAATTCCTACCTTCAGACAATCATTCAGCCAATATTAACTGGCAGTCTACTATATGTCACCAACTCAACTAGAAACCAGGGTCAGAGTGGTAATGTGGCTCCCTCTAAAACAGAGCCTCAAAAGGATAACTCATTTTGCTGGACATGGCTATTTAGAATAGAGACAAATACTGAAAAACTCTCCTGCTCTGTCTCTATTTGTGAGAATCAAGAGGATGATTAGTTCTTTATTATCATAAACCTAAAAACTGTATGACAAGCCATCTCCCACAGAGTCTTCTCAAATGTCCTTCCATCTCCAAGGCAACCAGACAGCTTTCTGGGCTTTAAAGTACTTCTTAAGCTTAGATTCCTCATATCCTCACCAAACAACTTTGAGTTAGAAATTAATCCCCACAATAAGCTCATACATTCTGTTCCTTATACAATATCATTTTGTACTTGGATATGGTAATTTAATGGTATTTGACTCATTGTTTATAAGACATCCACTTACTCTTTCATGTGTTGATCTTCTACATACTCCCCACATGGACTTTTTTAAAATAAAAAAAATCTGTTAGACTCTTTTGTAATTCGACTTCATTTACAATAACACAATTCTTTGATGTTTTACAGAGAGTAATAAATAGGTAGTATCAAAATATTCTAAGAGAGATGATTGGATCAGGAGAGGTATAACTTTACTTTCTAAAAGTGCTGATAGACGAGATGTAACATATCTCATTTCTTTAAATAAAAATAAGCATTTCTGGATTATCATGCTCTCACACTGCTAGGTATTAATGAAAGAACTCTGTTTCATTATTTCCTAAAGTTTCTGTTCTCTGTGTTATGACACTGAGTGAAAGTATTAAGTAGATAAATTTCACAGATAGATATGTGTAGGATTCCTAATCACTTTCATGAAGGTTGGTAGAAGCTCATCTCTACTAAATTCAAACTATTCTCACAGTAAGACAATGGCTTAACACATCATACAAAACGAAATTTATGACAAGAAGTGAAAACTGTAAAATAATCATCACTTTTTATAAGAAAAAACTGATTGCCTAGTGATGTTGTTCATCAGCTTTTGCTATTTTGACTACTAAAAATAACTTTCAACAATTGATATGAATATATTTTAATTCCAAATTCATCTGACATTTGACAATTATATATACTTTACTGGATTTAAACGAAATTAGTCACAGCTACTTAAATTTTAAACATATTTGGAAGGTATTCTATCTATTGGCATCAACAGATATCCAAAAAAGACGTGATTTAGGCTACTTTATAGAGAACAGGTATTAATTTAGATAGTTGCAGATAAAAATACAAATATGTAGCACTGGTCTCTTGCCTTTTAAAAATCAAATAAAATTTGAGCAAAAAATCCCAGTTCTGAGTGGATTAAGAAGCAACATTCTTCCCAACTCAGAATCTGTTAATGTTAATGAGGTGTATCTGTGGGAGATAGGTTGCTTAAATTTTTCAAGTCATGTTCGACTCTAAGTTACTTCTTTTGAATTCATTCAGCTTGTGGTATATTTCCTCTTGTTGCTTTTGATGTTCTCTTTTATTGCAGCGTTCACATTAGTCATCTTCCTTATTTCTTTACTCCTCTAAAACCCCCAAAACAAGTTGATAGAATGTATTTTTAAAAATGATTGAGAAGTTTCCCTTCCAAATATAAATTTCATAATTGACATTCTTTTTTTCAGCCACACTGTCACTAGGCATTTCTTACTTCTTGTATTTACTCCAATAATTTATTCTTTTTCTATACAAAGTATTTTTCTTTCCATCCGTACCTCTACCTTCAAATCTAGGTTAAGATCCTGTGTATAAGAGTGTGGCTGTCTCATTCTTTTGCTTTGTGTCCAAAATTTGTAATTATTTGGCTTCTCTGAATACTGTGGTCCTGGCTAATACCTACTGATTCCCACTCTGCTTTCTATGAAGTATCAAATAATATTTCACTAAGGATGCTGAGGGGTCTAAATCCTTCCTTTCTGCATTGCAAGACAGGTAGACTGGACTCATGAGCAGAACTTTGCAAAACAGATGTTCTTTTTCTGTTTTTCTTGTTTTGAAAAACTGTTAATTTTTCACACAATAACTCTCCAATTATTTGAAGATCTAGTTAACCAGTAAAGAACAGCAAAACAGAAAGAAAACACATGAGCGAAAAAAAATGTGTTTCGACCATTTTAAAGGTAATCTCTGCCACTTATTCCGAAATCCATGACACCTTACAAAGATTTTTAAAACATCTTACAAAGTTTGTTTAGGATGTACACACCCATTCAACTTCTGTGTGAAATTAACAAATGTGGAAAAGAGAGCAATGAATAAAGTTTGAAGCAAAATAAAAAATAAATTTAACTACACTTGTTAAAATTTGTTGCACCAAACAGCTAATCAAACTGCCAACCAACCAAACAAAAATTACCAGATTATTTGCATATTTATAATAGAAATAAATAAAGTAAATTAAGGACCACCAAATGATTTGACTATGAGAGAAAATAGGCACACAGACATTATTTCCAAAGGGCTAGTCACATACGTTTCCTTGGGAAAAATGTTTCTCCACAACACTTAGTTTGAGTAATAACACAGAGTAGTGGTTTTAAAAGTGTGTTCTGTGGTCCAGCACAGCATCAACATCACCTGGGAACTTGGAGAAATATAAATTATCAGGCCTCTCAGCAATTTCACTGAATCAGAAACTCAGGTTGTGGGGCTCACTTACTTTTAATCAGTTCCACAGGTGATTCTGAAGCATAATAGAGTGGGAAACCATTGGTATAGAACATAGCACTCTCTCAGTTTTGGTTATAGGTGAACCCTAAAAAACAGCATAGATGCTACCAATATTAAATCGAATTGATATTCAACCACATACAAGTCTCAGTTAAAGAAGTAAATAGGTGATGTAAAATCTTCCCTCCTCTGATCTATGGTGGATCCATCACACTTCTTTCTTTTTCCCTCCTTTACACTTTCCTAGAATTTCGTTAGAATTAACAAAAATAAAATTTTGCCTTAGTCTTCCAGGTTCCATCAACGTTCTTGAGCACAGTGTTGCAGTACTGTGATAAATGCATCATTGACAATTAGAAAGATGATGTTTATGTGAAATACAGATCAACTTTGAAAAAAAAATTAGAATAAATAAGACCTAGTGTTCAATAAATCACTACATACTGACATAGTAAGCAATTATCTATTGTATATTTTTAAACAATTAGTAGAGAGTTATTGAAACGTTCCCAGCATAAAAAGGTAATGCATATCCTAATTACCCTGATTTGATTATTTCGCAGTGTATAAATGTTTAAAAAATCACATGTATCCTGAAAATATATACACCTATATTTATACATACAAAATGAATAAAAATAAAAGCTAAAATTTTAAAAAATATTACTTGAGATCTTCATATTTATTGGGGTTGATTATAAATTTTCCTTTATAATTTTGTCACTGTGATGTGTGTTGACTTCTCAGTAAATTCTCCAGTACAGGTTGAGCCTTGTCTGAAATGTTTGGGACCAGGGTGTTTCAGATTTCAGATGTTTTTGGGTTTTGAAATATTTGCATATACAATGAGCCATCTTGTGGATGGTACTCAAATCTAAACCTGAAATTTGTTTATGTTTCATATACATCTTATACACATATATACATAGCCTGAAGGTAAATTTATGTAGCATTTTTAATAATTATGTGGCTAAAACAAAGTTTTACCTCCATTTTGACTGTGCCCTACCATATGAGATCAGATAGGAAATTCCATTTGTGGCACCCTATTTACAAGCAAAAATTTTCTGTTTTGTAGTATTTCAGATTTGAGACTTCAAATTTTGAACTTTTGGATTAGGAATACTCAATCCATAATACTCTTTAAATCACAAATTTTCTCTTAGTTTGCATTTGGTCTAGATTCGCCTCCTTATAAGTGAACTTTTACTTCAATGACTATATCTCTTAATCTATTTCATTTTGTACTGTCTTTTAGAAACTTCTGCCCATTTTGTTTTACTTTATAGTTTATTGCTTTTTTATTTTAAAAAATCCCTTTATTTATTTTGTTGACATTTTTAAATATACTTACTCTGAAGACTTTGAAAATTTCCTGTAAATTTTATTTTATTAATCATTTCAGGAATGATTTCATGTTCAAATGACAAAGTTGTTGGCTGCTCTCCTATTCAGTACCTTTTGTATATGTTTTATGATTATTTTCTGGGCTCATTTTCACTGAGATATTGTGAGAGCAAAGATTATCTTAATGTGGCTCCTCCTTTTTAAAGGAGGCTTTCTAAACATCCTAGCCACACTGTTTGATATCTCAATACTCATATTACTTCAAAGATGGAGAACTCACTAAATTCTAAGTAATACTTTCTTTTTTTTGAGCAATCACTTTTATCTCTTCTTGTGTTCTTATTTATTTCCTTTTCTCTTTTTTGTTTTTTCTAGACAGGGTCTCGCTCTATCACTCATGGTGGAGTACAGTGGTATGATTAGAATTCACTGCAGCCTTAAGCTTCTGGGCTCAAGCAATCCCCCAACTTCAAACTCCCCTTGTAGCTAGGATTACAGGCATGCACCACACCACCCAGCTAATTGTTATTTTTGCAGAGATGGGGTTTTGCTATGTTGCCAGGTCTGGTCTTGAACTCTTGGTCTTGAGGGATCTTCCTGCCTTGGCTTCCCAAAACACTGGGATTACAGCGCGAGCCACTGTTCCAGACCCATTTCTCCTAAACCACCTTTTTATGATCAATTGTTTATGGTTGTTCCCATTATTCCTGTGCTCTTCTGTCATTCCAGATGGCATTTCACTGCTTCTGCCTACAATGACATTGAGGATAATTGTATTATTAGTTTATTCTCATGCTGCTATGAAGAAATACCCAGGATGGGTAATTTATAAAGAAAAGAGGTTTAAATGACTTAAAGTTTCGCATGGCTGGGGAGGCCTCAAGAAACTTACAATCATGGCAGAAGGCACCTCTTCACAGGGTGGCAGGAGAGAGAACGAATGCCCAGTAAAGAGGGAAGCCCCGGCCAAGCGTGGTGGCTCATACCTGTAATCCCAGCACTTTGGGAGGCCGAGGTGGGCGGATCACAAGGTCAGAAGATCGAGACCAGCCTGGCTAACACGGTGAAACCCCGTCTCTACTAAAAATATGAAAAATTATCTGGGCGGGATGGCGTGCACCTGTATTCCCAGCTACTCTGGAGGCTGAGGCAGGAGAATGGCGTGAACCCAGGAGGCGGAGCCTGCAGTGAGCCGAGATTGTGCCACTGCACTCCAGCCTGGGTGACAGAGCAAGACTTCATCTCAAAAAAAAAAAAAAAAAAAAAAACAGAAAAAGAATAGAAAGCCCCTTATAAAACCACGAGATCTTGTGAGGACCAACTCACTAACGGGAGAACAGAATGAGGGAACCACCCCCAAAATTCAATTATCTCCATTTGGTCCCTGCCATGACACATAGGGATTATGGGAACTACAATTCAAAATGAGATTTGGGTTGAGACACAGAAAAACCATATCAAAAATATAGACCAACTGGGCCATTGGGTTCACCTCATGAGGCTGGCTATGCATGAGTCCCCCTGCTTCATCAGCCAACAGCTTGCTAAAATCAGAATAATAGCTTATTGGAAACATTTGTGGGATTTTTGCTTGTTTGTTTTGTTTTTGCTTTTCACCAGACATCTTTTGGCTTCATGTCCATTTCTGTAAGAGTTTTAGTTCCTTCATTCTGCAGATGCTAAGTTCTGAGCTACACTTCTGTTCCTCTCCTTGATCCTTAAAACTAGCAGGACTTCACTTTAGCCATTAATCTTAACAGTCTTGATCCTTCTTCGGCACATTAGTTGCACTAATGTCCTTAGTTGCACTTTGTCTATTTTAGTTTCAGTTCTGTACTTTATCTATTATTGCCATGTATTTGAACCAAAAGGGATGTATCAAAGAGAAAATTTAAGAACAACTTGGCTGGAAGTCACTTATTTTCAATTTCCAAACTTAAGCCATGGTTTTCTATGGAAAAACCATTAAGTGTATGATAAATCCTTAAGTTAATAGTTAAGTTCAGCAGCAAGCTGTAAAAGATGAGTCAGAAGCTAAGCAGAAACTAAAAGTATAGAGATGTTCAGACCCCAGGAGGACAAACAAGGCTGAGACAGCACCTGGGACCATCTGCTGCATGGTCAAGAGAGGGCCACAGTAACAGTAACTACAGTAAATGAGGGCAGTCCAATCTCTCAAAGTGAATTAAAAATATGCTACCGGAATATGAAGAGAAGGCTAATCAAAACAATCTACAGTGCAGGTCCCAAGATATTTCTGCAGTCTTTCTCAAGTCATGAATTGTGGGCATGTGATGTCTGATGCCCCTGATCTGTGAGGCAGTGCAATATATAGGTAGGGCCAGGACATTGGCAGTAGGCTCTGCTTTATGGTTCTATGACTTCATGTTGTTTCTGCCAACATCATTGTGTTCAATGGTGTTATCTTGTATTATCTTACTTAAGGCAATGTTTTTAAAGTAAATATCCATAAAACTGCCTTATTTTAAATATATTCCTTAGAACAGAAAATTTGAAGTTGGTCCAATACTTGGGGACTTGTTACTCTTTATCTTGGTTTTACAAAGACTACCAGGAGGTTTGTAAACCATTGCTAACAAACTAATCAGAACATTTCAAGAGCAATTTTAAGATTGATCCAGGTGATGGCTCAATATTTTCAGTTTGAATGCTTTTATAAACAACAGATTTTACATTGTGTTAAAATGGATTTCTTTGGGCTTCCATTCCATGTTTGAGTTAATAAAAACAAATTAAATATCTGCAAGATGAAATTTCTAGAAACATATACATATTGGGCCAGGCAAGATGTCTCATGCCTGTAATCCTAACACTTTGGGCGGCCGAGGTGGGCTGATCATCTGAGGTCAGGGGTTTGAGAACAGTCTGGCCAACATGGCAAAACCCTGTCTCTATTAAAAATACAAAAAAAATTAGCTGGGCGTGGTGTCACGTGCCTGTAGTCCCAGCTACTCTGGAGGCTGTGCCAGGAGAATTGCTTGAACCTGGGATGTGGAGGTTGCAGTGAGCCGTGACACACCTGACACGCCACTGCACTCCAGTCTGAGCGACAGAGGGAGACTCCATCTCAAAAAATATATGTATATACATATATATAGACACACACATACTATGATTAACAAATTTATTTGTTCTGTATTATACATTCCATATAGTAAGTCTTAGAAATCTCCCCACCTGCATTTCAGTGTCATCATCCATCTTGAGTTATCTGAATAGCAAAAACTGGAAAAGATTCAGATCAATTGTAAAGTCTGTCAGGAGTAATAGCCTCTAATCCTTGCTTATTTATAGGAATTAGGTCATCAGATATGTTTTCAAAGTGTGGATTTAAGTGTGCCTTCTTCAGCTTCAATGTATAGAATGCTTTTTTAAAAATGTAAGCTTTACTTCCCCAGGTTACTGGATTACCACTGCAATGAACATCCTTTCAAATTTTGAAGAGAGTGAGAGCACATGAACATGTGTCAAAATTATTTCTTGCTGAATGCTAAACCAGCAAGGTTTTGTACAAAAGTCACAAACTCATATGCTTCCAGGCACTAAGAAATTTGTATAATAAAGAATGATGAGACAATTTGTACTTACCAATTAAAATTAATTAATTTTAAAGAACACAAGTGATGAAACTTTTAGAAAATTAGAGATGTTATATAACCAAAAAAATAACTGAAAAAACTTTTTAATGTACAGAAAAAATAAAACATATTTACAGGCATTACATGGTCCATAGGCTGCTGACTTTATCCCCAATTTCATTTAAGCACCTTTTCCTTTGTGTATTTTCTTATATTTACTCTCATCAAAAACTGGTAAGACTTACCTAAGACATTATGAGGAATATATTATATTATCCAATTTCACACTGTTAATCTTACATAAATACACAAATCTCAGATTATTAATAATCCTGAAAGTCTGACTAACCTCTTCTAATTCAAAATAATGTTGTCCTTTAATACTCCATTGTAATTCATTTATTACTTATTGCTTTGAACAGAGTCTCATTAGCATTTTAATGCAGAAAACAACCTCATTCAAAAATTCTACTTCTTTTAACAACGATGTGTGGGTGTATTTTTATAAATAACACCTCAGTTAAAAGAAATGTGACTCTAGGCTTGGCGTGGTGGCACACACTTGTAATCCCAGCTACTCTGAAGACTGAGGTAGGAGGATCCTTTGAGCCCGGGAGGCAGTGGTGCTTTGAACCAAAGATCGTGCCACCGCACTCCAGCCTGAGTGACAGAGCAAGACTTTGTCTAGAAAAAAAAAAGATATGTTACTCTAAATCAAGAACTTCTGAAATGCGGTCGCAATGGGGACTCTCATATAGTAAAGAGAGCCAAAATATAATATTTGCCATTCTTGTACTTCGCATGTTATGTTGTGGTCTGTGATGTTAGAGTCTCCCATTTTTTCTCGTCCAAGCCTTTTATTTTTTAATGAATAAATGCAATGCTTTATAAAGTAAAAATTAGTAAAGTCTACTGCAGTCATACAAATGCATGGTAATAAATAATGCAGTACAAAATCACTCCGCAAGCCTACCATATTTGTGATTGTTTATGAGCTGCATGGTGGTAGTAAACGCTTTTTAAAAATTGTTTTTGACTTTTATTTTAGGTTCAGTGGGTATATGTACAGATTTGTTACATGAATAAATTGCATGTTGCTGAGCTTTGGTGTATGAACATTCCCATCAACTAGGTAACGAGTGAGCATAGTACCGGATAGTTTTTCGAACCTCACCCCTTCCCACGCTCCCTACTCTAGTAGTCCCCAGTGTCCACTATTGCCGTCTTTGTGTCCATGTGTACTTAATGTTTACCTCTCACTTATTTTTAAAAATTTTATCTATTTATTTATTTATTTATTTTGAGATGGAATCTCGCTCTGTCGCCCAGGCTGAAGTGCAGTGGCGCGATCTCAGCTCACTGCAAGCTCCCCCTTGCAAGTTCATGCCGTTCTCCTGCCTCAGCCTCCCAAGTAGCTGGGACTACAGGCACCCGCCACCACGCCTGGCTAATTTTTTGTATATTTAGTAGAGATGGAGTTTCACCATGTTAGTCAGGATGGTCTCGATATCTTAACCTCGTGATCCACCCTCCTCAGCCTCCCAAAGTGCTGGGATTACAGGCGTGAGCCAATGCGCCCAGCCAACCTCCCACTTGTAAGTGAAAACATGTGGTCTTTGGTTTTCTGTTCCTTAGCTAATTCCCTTATAATGGCCTCCAGCTGCATCTGTGTTGTTGGAGAGGACATGGTTTCATTTTTTTTTATGAGTGCCTAGTATTTCATGGTGTATATGTACCATATTTTCTTTACCCAGACCACCACTGATGGACATCTAGGTTGATTCCGTATCTCTGCTATTGTGAATTGTGCTGCAGTGAACATAGGAGTGCATATTTCTTTTTGGTAGAACAATTTATTTTCCTCTGGGTATATACCCAATAGTAGAAATGCTGGGTTCAATCACACTTCTGTGTTGAGTTCTTTATGAAATCTCCAAACTGCTTTCCACAGTGGCTGATATAATTTATAATTATTTCTGTCAATCAGTGTCTTGAGTCTTATAGTGGGAGGACAATTCTGAGGCTGCCAGAGCCTTCTTTGGCTGTATGAAAGTAGAGGCTGCATACTTGAGAGATTATGCCACTGCAGTGCCAGTCCTTAGTCAATGCTGATTCCAGCAGGAATACATACACTTGAATTCTCTCCCGTACTAATCAATTGACCATGGGGTATGAGACAGGGTCTCCAGTGCTTTTTTCCACGTGCAACTCAACCAAAATTGCTTTTGGTGGGACTTTGCTTGATGGACTTTTAGTCTGCGCCTATTTATTTACTTAGTCTTTTTTTTTTTCTTTCCACTCCCTTTTTTTTTTTTTTCATGACTTTCCCAGGTTTTGTCAGGAAACAATTTCTAATAAATCAGGCTTATTTGATTTCTCATTTTAAATTCTGCCTCTTGGGAACCCAATCTAAACAGCAAATAAAATGCCTATGTATATAAGGCATGGATGACAAAGGATTCAGACAAGTAGTGACATCTAATTGTTTTTCTTCTCTTGTATTACATCTTTGTTTCCCTTAATTCAGGCACTATGGAAACAATCAAAGTGAATGTATCATCTACAGTCATTCCTTGGCCTCAAGAGGGCATTGGTTCCTAGGACTCCCCGTCCTCCCTCCCCCACCCTCCCACAACACATATCAGAATCCACGGATGCTCAAGTCCCTTATATGAAATGGCCTAGTATTTGTGTATAACCTCCTAAAATATGCTTTAAATCATCTCTGGATTACTTATGATACCTAATGAAATTTAAGTGTTATGTAAACATGTGTTATACTTTTTCATTTGTATTTTTTTATTGTTGTATTGTTCTTTTCTGTGTATTTATTTTTTTTAAATATTTTCACCTGCAAGTTGTTCAATAAGTGGAGCAACAATGTTAGGTAAATCTTTCTAGATACCCCATAATTTGCAATTGGAATTAATAAAATAAACCAATAAAATAATACTAAAATTTTTATAATATCAATGAGAGCAAGATTATTTTGTATTTCCACCAAGGTATCTATGGCAGCCATGAAGTGTGTTGCTCCTATCTCCCTTAAAAAAAGACCTTTCCAGGAGCCAAGTTGTTACTTGATAGCTTCAAGCTGTAGCACTCATGCCAAAACAATGAATGTGTGAGATTTAATACTGAAAGTGCATGGCAAGGATACCAGATTCCAGATCATTTTTAGTCAAGAAGAGAGTGGGCTCCATTAATAGGAAATCTGTGTTCAGAAGTCCTCCAATAACTTAGCCAAGAAATTCTCATAGATGCACCGCATTTGCTAGGCTACTCCTAGCAAATCCTCTTTTTTTCCACCTCTCTTTTCATGGGTTACATATCTGCATTATAATCTAAAGGCTTTCCCTACCCACACCTATGCCCTCCCTCGCTTACAAATACAGGTGTTTCTCCCTCAAAACCTTTTGCACTTCTAACTCCTACTCAGATATTTCAAACTGTCTGTATTAGTCCATTTTCACACTGCTGATAAATACATACCCAAGACTGGTAAATTTACCAAAGAAAGAGGTTTAATTGGACTCACAGTTCCATGTGGTTGGGAGGGCATCACAATCATGACGGAAGGCAAGGAGGAGCAAGTCACATCTTACGTGGATGATGGTAGGCAAAGAGAGAGCTTTTTCAGAGAAACTCCCGTTTTTAAAACCATCAGATCTCATGAGACTCATTTACTGTCACGAGAACAGCACAGGAAAGACCAATCCCCATAATTCAATCACCTCCCACTGGGTTCCCCCCGTGACACGTGGGAATTATGGGAGTTACAATTCAAGATGAGATTTGGGTAGGGGCATAGCCAAACCATATCACTGCCAGAATATGGAATTTAATTACAACTACTTCTATACATATAGGTCACTTTCCATATGCAATCAATTTCCTCCCTTGCTCTATTCTATTACATTAGAAAACTTAATCCTGAATGAAATGTTGGCAGCAAATATTTGGTGATATCAAATAATTTCATATATTCAGATAAAACACAGATTCACAAACTGTGGTGATGGTTACATTAATGTGTTCCTTATGTATTCTGGCTGATGCTAAGTCAATAAGCACATCATCATCAAAGTGAGAAAGTTCAACACTGAAGCTTGGTATCATCCATGAATAGATTCTTAATGCAGTCTTTGGTATGATTCAGAAAATAATTTCTAATTTTTTTCTGTCCTGTTGAAGAATTTGGACATGATTTTTAAATATGCCCTACAGCATGTCATTGGTTCCTTTCTCTAAGATATAAAGAAAATCATTAAGTGTTGAGAAAGTGCCAGATTTTAAGCAATCAAGCTGTGTGTGGTAAGAAGTTCCTTCTTAAGATGTTTCATCTTAAGAAATCTTATGAAATAGCTTATTTTAATATATTTCTTTTAACTAAAGAGTTTTCTTCCTACATTTCAAAATATTTTATAATACTAAGTCGTGTAAATATATCCAAATTCACTGTTCCTCTTCAATAAATTTGAAAAGAGGGAGGGAGAGATACCAAATTATATTCAACCAGACTTTTTACTCAAAGACTAAGCTTCTTGTATAATTACCTTTTCCTACACTACTCACAATATATAGTTTTTCTCTATACTGAAATCACCAAAGTTTTTTTATATATAGACTATAGGAGAAAAAAAGCTATTTCTATGTGAGCTTTATAATAGTGGTAAAAATCCATTACTTAGGTTATTAAAAATTATTAAAAGGTGCTCTTTTTAGATTAATATTATTTGTTTGTATAATTAAACTGGGAGGGAGTATTTTAATATATTTAAATATATAAAACAATAAAATATAATCATATTTTCTTCTAATATGTTTGCATTTCTTTTTAGAGAGCTCACATTTTACTCTGGGCACCTTTTATTGCTATAGGAAAAACTATCATAATTGTAGCATACAGTAATATTTCATATTTTAGGAATTCTACTGATTTTAATGATTTAAACATTTGTCAATAATAATGTAATTTTAAGTGGGTTTAAGTATTTTAAAAGCAGTTGGGCTGAGAGAGCTATTTAAATGTAATCTTTCTTTCTCTTTCGCCCTCTCCTTAAAATCTTATTTGTGACTCTAAAAATCAAACTTCATGTTTCTTAATATTAACAGAGGTTTGCAGTATTATCTTCTTTTCAACAAGGAGAGTGTTTTTCAATGGCTTCACAGATACTGCTTTTGGTTCTGCAATATGCTTTTTTAAAGGCCTTCACATTTTTATGAAAGCAATCACAAGTATCTTAGTGTTATGAAGATCTTAATTACCAAGGAGTTTAAATTGCTTATTAAAATAATAATAAAGAAGAAAAAATACAGTAAATGGAGCTTATAGGTAAAAATGGTATAGAAAAGTAAGAAAATTATTGTATCAATTACAGTCAGTAGAATGTTATTAAGCACTTACAATTTATTTAGTCTTAGGCTAGTTATCGACGGTAAAAAGAAAAATATGGCATACTAACAGACCTCAAAATACATGTTTAGAAAAGTTACAAGACAAAACACTAAATGGGAAAGGAGAGATAAAATTTTATGAAATTATTAAAGAATAGGAAAAAAAAAGGCCTTCTCTTCTTTAAGCATTCTTCCATCCTTTTCTAAGTGTGCTATAATTCTCAATATTTCATTATTAATATATTTTACTCGAGAATCATTTAACAGTACATGTTTTCTTTTACTGAATTATCAAAATAATATATAATTGTTTTAATTCTATAAAAATAATCACAATGATCAAGTCTCTATTATTTTAATTTGGTGCATACAATGAGAACTTAGGAGCCTTTTTTTTTTAGGTTTGGCAGGAGAATACCTTACCCTGATTTTTCTCCAAATAAGGATACGATAAGGTTAAACCTTTGCTCAAAAGTTTGCTTGATAATTTAAGAAGAAAATTTAAATAATTCAAGATGATTTGGAGACAATAAGTAAATCCCTAAGAATGTTTCAGACCAATGTCATCCAAATAACACACTCTCCAAAGGCCAGGACATATCTTCAGTAATTAGTTTATGACCTATCAAATAATTAATGTCATGTGTTTGTTAAATGGTTGCATGTATTAATGACTATATTGTTGAAGAGCCGAGTTGACCTTCTTGATATTACTCTTTAATTCTTATCAATAAAGACTAAAATGTATGTTTTTTTCTGGAAATTTACTTCTTATATATTTGTTATATAAGAAAGCAATAACATTTTCTTTAAACTCATTTCTTTGTCGCAAAAACTGCCCTCCCTTTTAATTTGCCTAAATCGATTTCTTGTTTCAGTTGCTAAATCTAGTTTTCTGGACTGTGTTTAACTAATACATGTTCATTTTATTGCCTTAAATTTTTATATTATAAAACTCTAAGTATGTTGAGGGCTTCTAATTATCACAAACTACAGAAGCCAAAAGGAGAGTTAAAAAAAAATGAGGATGACTTTCCTGGATACATCAAAAGGCTAGAAATAATATTTTAAAAGTGAACAAGTATTTGGATGTTACCCATCGTTCTACAACACAAAATACTGAGATCTGTGGAGAAGACTTTTCCAGTTTTTGTAAACCAGCTCTAGGCTGAACATGGATTTAATCCAAGGCCCTCTTCCTCAAGTAGTGCCCACTCACATTCCATTAACCTTTTCCTGCTTTTATCATTCCACACTGACGTGTCCTGGTAGTATTGCTTATTCAGCTACCCCTACCTATGGTCATCTGGAAAATTAAAATTAATTTTTTTGTAAATCTTCTTTACATATATATGAAAAAGAGAAAGAGATTTTGTTTCATTTACTAGAATTTCAGAGATTATTGTAGATTTGAATTTGTTTTACAAAAAGCTGTTTAACTCTTTTCCTCTCTGATGATAAATTTCAGTTTTAGTGTTTTATTTCATATGTTTCTATCTAGCTTCAACTTTTTTTTCAAACATAGATTTTGAGTCACGGTCAGTCGAGGCAACATGAATGGAAACTTAAATTTTTTTTTTTTTTTTTAAAGAGACGAGGTCTCACTCTGTCAACCAGGTTGGAGCGCAGTGGCATGACCATGGCTAACTTCAGCCTCCAACTCCTGGCTTCAAGTTATCCTCCCACCTCAGCTAATCAAGTAGCTGGGACTACAGGTGAGAGGTGACAGCCTGCTGGCAGTCCTCATAGCGGTTGCTTGCTCTCAGCACCTCCTCTGCCTGGGCTCCCACTTTGGCGGCACTTGAGGAGCCCTTCAGCCCACCACTGCAGTGTGGGAGCCCCTTTCTGGGCTGGCCAAGGCGGGAGCCGGCTCCCTCAGCTTGCAAGGGAGGTGTGGAGGGAGAGGCACGAGCAGGAACCGGGGCTGCGCGCGGCGCTTGCAGGCCGGCTGGAGTTCCGGGTTGGCGTGGGCTTGGCGGGCCCCCCCAGTCTGAGCGGCCGGCCCACCCTGCCGGCCCTGGGCAATGAGGGGCTTAGCACCCAGGCCAGCGGCTGTGGAGGGTGTACTGGGTCCCCCAGCAGTGCTGACGCACCGGTGCTGCGCTTGATTTCTCACCGGACCTTAGCTGCCTTCCCTAGGGGCAGGGCTCGGGACCCTGCAGCCCGCCATGCCTGAGCCTCCCACCCCCTCCATGGGCTCCTGTGCGGCCCCAGCCTCCCCGACGAGCGCCACCCCCTGCTCCACAGCGCCCAGTCCCATCAACCACCCAAGGGCTGAGGAGTGCGAGCACGTGGTGCAGGACTGGCAGGCAGCTCCACCTGCAGCCCCGGTGCAGGATCCACTGAGTGAAGCCACCTGGGCTCCTGAGTCTGGTGGAGATGTGGAGAACCTTTACATCTAGCTCAGGGATTGTGAACACACCAATCAGCACCCTGTGTCCAGCTGGAGGTTTGTGGATGCACCAATTGACACTCTGTGTCTGGCTGCTCTGGTGGGGCCTTGGACAACCTTTGTGTCAATACTCTATATCTAACTGATCTGATGGGGACGTGGAGAACCTTTATGTCTAGCTCAGGGATGGTAAACGCACCAATCAGTGCCCTGTGAAAACAGACCACTCCGCTCTACTAGTCAGCAGGACGTGGGTGGGGCCAGATAAGAGAATAAAAGCAGGCTGCCCGAGCCAGCAGTGGCAACCCGCTGGAGTTCCCTTCCACACTGTGGAAGCTTTGTTCTTTGGCTCTTTGCAATAAATCTTGCTACTGCTCACTCTTTGGGTCCACACTGCTTTTATGAGCTGTAACACTCACCGCGAAGGTCTGCAGCTTCACTCCTGAAGCCAGCGAGACCACGAGCCCACTGGGAGGAGCGAACAACGCCAGACGTGCCGTCTTAAGAGCTGTAACATTCACCGCGAAGGTCTGCAGCTTCACTCCTGAAGCCAGCGAGACCACGAGCCCACCAGGAGGAACAAACAACTCCAGACGCGCCACCTTAAGAGCTGTAACACTCACCGCGAAGGTCTGCAGCTTCACTCCTGAGCCAGCGAGACCACGAACCCACCAGAAGGAAGAAACTCCGAACACATCCGAACATCAGAAGGAACAAACTCCGGACACGCCGCCTTTAGAACTGTAACACTCACCGCGAGGGTCCGCGGCTTCATTCTTGAAGTCAGTGAGACCAAGAACCCACCAATTCCGGGCACACAGGTACATGCCACTATGCTCAGTTTTTTGTTTTTTTTTTTTTTGGTAGATACAGTCTCACTCTGTTCCCCAGGCTGGTCTCAAACCTATGGGCTCAAGTTTTCCTCCCATCTTGGCTTCCCAAAATATTGGAATAATAAGTGTGAGCCACCCTACCCAGCTGGTAAATTTTTTATGGACAAATAATCAGTAAAATAACTTACTATTCAAATTAAATGAATCATAAAACTAAAACTGCTATATAAGCATATAATATCTCTCAGAGAAAAATAGTAAAAATAAAAAGAATCATATTTACTATATTTTGTTAGGCTGTCTGTAATTTGTTGGGCTTTCAAATATGTATGTATTTGTCTTTAAATAATTAAAATTGTAAGGAAATGAAAAAAAATCCAGCAAACACTACCCCAAAGGGGGGAAAAAACTTACTGGTATTTTGTATATTTATATATCATTTCTTTCTAAATATCTGTTTCCAAACTAAATTCAAATTACAACTACATTTTAGTACTCTGAATTTTTACTGTGCATTATATTTACTATGTGTTATATTAGAATGGAATTAACAATGATTCATAAATTTAATTATGACTTATGGAGGTTTCATCCTATGGTGTACCATTATTTGAGGATGCCTTATTATCCTCTGGCTTAACGTTTCTCTGTTAGAATCTCTAATAGTGACTCTTTTCACTTCTTGTTCTCACTAATTCATGAATTTGAAATAAATAACCAGGTCTCTGTTGTTCAGCCACTTACAGGATATCTTTCAAGATCTGCCAGTCTTCATAAATTATTTATTGTAGTCTTCTCTTTGGCATGTGGTGAAAAGGTCAGGCCATTTTCTGCAGAGGCCCACAAATGTCCAAGTAAGAAAGTGCACAACTAGTTAAATTTGTTTAATGCAATAAAGATGTTTTGATAATAAACATTATAAAGAGATAATTTTGATTTTACTTTTCCCATCTTCTTTTTTCTGTTTATCAATTGGTTCCAAATTCTGGTAGAGAAAAGTACAAATTAAGCTTTTAAAAAATGTAGCAATCATGGCATGCTTATAAATTCCTCTTTTGTAATTGTTGGTTAGAAATGTTGTTTCTAATATTTGATTATTATAAATAAACCTGTAGTAAAATTTTGCAAATAAGCCATTGTTATATATGTGAAAATACTTAGAGCAGAATTTCAGAAAGAGTATATTACATCAAGAAGTGTGAGGATTTGAAAGATTCATGATAAACAGTATAAAATTACTTTTTAATTCATTAAAACACCATTTGAAGAGGCAGATTTAATATCCTTATTTATGTTGGTGTTCACTATTTTTGAAAACCTTGAGAAACTGGTCAAATACGTAATTTTGTATCTGCATTGCATTGGTTAGTGACATTGTGAAATATCAAATAATTCATTAGCAATTTCTTTTTCGTGTCTTAAAAAGTCCTTACAAAAAAGAAAATAACTATATAATTTGTTCCCACCCTGTCAACTTTCACTTCTCATTCCTATTACTCGCATCTACTCATTATGAACAGTGAGCTTTTTAAATGTGCACATAAAAATATATTTTTAATATTTTTATTTCTTTTTTCTGCCAAAACTTTTAGAATACATTATGTAGAGCTTATATCCTATTATTTTTATATCATAACATCAGCCTTTTTATGCGTACATTTATTTTTGCAAATTTTAAATGTCTTTAAAATCAGCACTGTCTTCATTTTACCATCATACCTTGTACATAATATTGTTTCTTGTTATTCTTTGTATTTAGATAGATATAACTAACTCTAACAATTTTTTCTAAGGAATTAAAAAATTTCCATATATATATAGTAGGGTAGAGAAGGTAGTAACTTCCTCACTCATTGCAAAGCTTATGCTGAGATGCCCATCATAAAAGAAAGATTAACAAAAAGTAACATACAAATTTATTTAATGTAAGTTTTACATGACACATAAGTCTTTTAGCAACAAAAACTCAAAGAAAGAGCTAATCCAAAGAAACTTTAGGATAAAAATGTATGTTTATTCTTAGGTTTGGTGAAGAGCGAACAGCCATGCAGAAGTATAATCGAACAAAGGAGTATGATCTGATGGTAATAAACTCAGGTTGAGGAGACTTAGTAAACCCATTTGTTCATATTTTTCTCTATGTATCTCTGTCTTCAGCGATAAGGACATTTCTCTACATAAAAGGAGAGCACCTCTGGAATGAGGGTCTTATGACCTACTTTAGCAGAAGGTTGGAGGATTCTTTTATGGCTTGAGGTAGAAGGTTGGGAGTTGCTCAGAGAGACCTTCCCGCTTCTGTTGTTTTCTCAAATGCCAAAGGTGCCATATTTGGGGGTAGCATGTCCGGAACTCTATCATTATTGTTAATTTATTTTCAAAAAGGTGGTCCATTTAATCACAACCTCCCATGAATAAGATTTTTCCCTTTTTAAGATTTAGCAAATGTATTGGGAAAATGATACTCATTACTTACATGTTCTTCTAATATGCAGTTCTTTTTGAAATGCTTATTTCATTGGCAAGGTTTTTTCAATCCCTGTTACTCATTTAAAGTTTTCAAATACATTATTAACATCTATCTTTACTTCTTAGTTGTTCAAAATATTATCTCAATTTTATTTTTTTGAACATTTTATATACACATTTAAAAATGGTAACAATTTGTGCTTTCGTCCTAAGAATTTTTGAATGTCCCTTATATTTGTGACATTTTTTCCCCAAAATTATGTATGATACATTATTATAAATAGAATTTGATTATAGTTGTTTTGGGCTCTAATTTTACATCCAACTTTTAAATTTATCTGGAGTATACTTTGAGTGATTATCTGATGAGTTTATTTTTTAAAAATCATTAGTAAACAATATATTGCCTACCTATATGAGAATGCTACTCAGCATATATTCAATTCTTATATATATTTTAGGACTACATTCTTCTGTTTTATCAATTGTCTACAATCGATTCAGCATATTTAATTAATGATTTCAATTTATGTTAACTATGCTTTCCTATTTCACAAAGTTCCTCAACTTCCTCTACTCACACACATTACTTGCCCCATTGTACTTCTAAAATTATTTCTTTGGTGTATTTTCATAAAATTTGGAAAACATTGGAATCTTCCTATGGAGATATTCAATATATTTTTAAGTTTTATAATGAGGGCTTTGTTACATTAACAGAAAAAATGTATTATAACCTACAATAATTAAAACAATTTAGGAATTCAGACAAGAAAAGATAAGCCAGAGGAATAGTATATTAAAGTTGGAAAAGTTCCAAACAACCAAATCGTTGTTTTAACTATTAAAGAACATTTTAGACTCAATTTTTTTAAAAAATTACTGAATATTACCAATATTTATCAAACACTATTTTGCTTTTCCACAACATTTATATAGCATAAATTATGTTATTTAATATATAATGTTATATTAAATATAGCATTTAATATATAATATTATAAAATATAGAGCTAAACATTATATAGCTATATTTATGCTATAAATTATATAGCATATACATTTATATAACATAAACATATACATTATATATGTATATATATCATATAGTATCAACATATACATTATATGTGTATATACAGTGTATAACATATGCATATGCTATACATTTTATATATACATTATACATATGCATATGCTATACATATGCTATACATTATATATATACATTATATAGCATATGAATATACATTATACATGTATGTACATTATATAGCATATACATATGCATTATATAGTAAATAATTTAGGCTATATAAAGTCTGTGCTATATAAATTATATGCTATATAATGTATATGCCATATAAAGTTTATGGAAAAGAAAAATAATTTTTGATAAATATTGGTAATATTCAGTAATTTTTTAAAAAATTTAAGTCTCCCTTCTTACCTTCTTATAAATAAAGCCAGAAGAATTAAAATCACTAAACAATGATTTAGAATTAATATCACAAATATTCAAAAGAATTAATTAAAAGGTGACAAATTTTATAGCCATGTATATTACATATGAGTAGCAAGGAGTTAATGTCCTTAGTATTTGACCTATCAGACATAAATATGCAAAAAGCCACCACAAAGGCAAATTCAAAAGTAATTAACTCAATCAGAATACAACAGGATGGATGTCAGTTTCACTACTGATTAGCAAAATGTAGATTTCAAGGCTTGTTTTCACATGTCGAATTTTAAAAGACTTTTGGGTGGTATTCATTATTGTTTTGAATGTGAGAGTATAAGTTTATGGTTTACAGTATTGGGTGACATTTTTCCAGAGAGATTTGTAATTACTGATAGTAGAGATTAGGAAGAAAATATATTTTATAAAAATAAAATAAAATTATATATTGGTAATCTGTGAAGTCATCTGTAGAAACAGCTGGACTTGAATTGACAAACAAAAGTAGTTTTAGTTTTTCTTTGTATGTTTAACCTTCTCTGCCAATTCATTTTCTTCCACAAGAAAAACTCACATGTAGAACATAATTTTCCTGATCAGCATCTGGCATCTGTTGTGAATGTATACTCAAATTATTCAGGTATTAAAATTGTCATGATCATATTAGTAAGTGTAGCTTTTTTCAAAAAATCTAACACCCATTTAAGATATAAAACTCTCAGCTGACTTACTGAATTTGATAGAAGAACAAATGAAAGCTCTCAGCAGAACTTACTCAATTTGATAAAAGAACAAATGAACAAATGAAAACCTACACAAAATCTATGGCTACCATTATCCTTAATCGTAAAAACTTGAACTCTTTCTTCATTAGATTGGGAATAAGGTAAGAATGTCTTCTCTCACAGCTTCTAATCAAAATTGTACTGGAAGTTTTAGCTAGTGCAATAGAGTAAAAAAAAAAGAAAAAATGTACATGAAATAAAATTGTATTTCTTTTTAAAAAAACTGACGTCACTGCTTATGTATAAAATCCCAATCAGAAAAGACAAACACACAAACAAAAAATTTCTGTAAATAATAAGTAATTACAGTAAAAGTATAGAATACAAGGTTAGTACAGAAAAGTCAATTGCTTTTCTGTGTACTAGAATTAAAAATAAAATATAAAATTAAAAACAATACAATTTACAATAGCATCAAAAAAATTAATACTTAGGTACAAATTTAACAAAATAAGTAAAGAATACAAATACAAAAAAACTGAAGAAAGAAAAGTTTTAAATAAACGGAGACATTCTCTGTTCATGAATTGCAAGGCTCAATATTTTTAAGATGCCAGCATATTTATTCTTATTCTTACCCATAGGTTCAACACAATCCCCATAGAAAGCACAGCAAACCATTTTGTAAATATCACCATACTGATTCTAAAGTTTACATGGGAAGTAAAAGGCCAGTGTAGCCAACAATATTAAAGCTGAATAACAAACTTGGAGATTCTATCTGACTTCAAAACAACTACAGTCATAAGTAATGCGGCGCTGGCAAAATAATAGATACATAGATCAATAGAACAGAATAACAAACTCAAAAATAGATCCCTACATACAAATATAGTTTGCTGATCATTGACGAAATAAGTAGCTATAGCAATTAAATGAAGGATAACTAGTTCAACAAATGATACTAGAAAAAATTTACATCCATATGGGCAAAAACATATATATGGGCAAAAATATATATATGGACAAAGTCTTTTTACTTCTCATACAAATTAACTCAAAACAGATCATAGACCTAAATTTAAATGCAAAATTATAGAACTTCTAAACGAAAACATAGGAGAATATCTAAGTGACTTTGAACATGATAGTAAGTTTCTAGATATAATACTGGAAGCATGAACGATGAAAGAATGAATTGGTATGTTGAGTTTTATTAAAATTGAAAGCTTCTGCTCATCAAAAGCCAATATTAACACAATGGAAAGACATGTCGCAGACTGAGAGAAAATATTTGCAAAACACATATCTAAATGAGGAATTGTAACAAAATATACAAAAGACTCTGAAAATTCAACAGGCTCTACTTCCAGAAACTAACCTAAGAGAAGGCGAAGTGTGCCTTAAACTTTATATCTGTCTCTTCTTTTCTTTATTGGTCTGAATTCATCCAATTTACATCAAATTATTATGATGAAGCCACCTTCTCTTCTCAAAGTAAGATTTTCATGAACTACGATAAAACTAAATCTTAGAAGTACTCCATTTTTAAACTGACTAAAATTCAAAAAGAATAATTGAATTAACAGTGTTATCTTACCAAAAAAAGATTGAAGTATGTCTTTTTCTATTCTGAGTCTGTATATAATCTGAACATGAGATTAAATATATACATCCACATACTGTGTGATTTTATGTATGTATGTATGTATGTATGTAAATGTATGTATGTACACATTTATAAATACAGTCAGAAAATTTAAGTGCAATTTACATGTAATATAACATAGAATACATTTTATTTATCATTTATAGGATATCATTAATTAATATAGTTTAATATTAGTATTATGGCAACTGTGAGTAAAAGTTTGCTGCAAAGTTTAGAGAAAATAATTTTCAAAATTTTACTATTCACTTCAGGTTTTTTTTTGTTTGTTTTTGTTTTTTGAGACAGAGTCTCACACTGTTGCCTGGGCTGGAGTGTAGTGGCGGGATCTCAGCTAACTGCAACCTCCGCCTGCTGGGTTCAAGCGATTCTTCTGTCTTAGCCTCTGAGTAGCTGGGATTACAGGTGCCTGCCACCAAGCCCAGCTAATTTTTTTTTTTTTTGTATTTTTAGTACAGGCAGGGTTTCACTATGTTGGCCAGGTTGGTCTCGAACTCCTGACCTCGTGATCTGCCTGCCTTGGCCTCCCAAAGTGCTGAGATTACGGGTGTGAGCCACTGAATAGAAGTGGAAAGAAAAAAAACTGAAGAAATGAAAGACAGAAAGAAACAAAAAATATAAAGAAGGAAGGAAGGGAGGAAGGAAGGGAGGGAGGAAGGGAAGGAGGGAGGGAAAGAGGGAAGGAAGGAAGGAAGAAGGAAGGAAGAAGGAAGGAAGGAAGGAAGGAAGGAAGAAAGGAAGGAAGGAGAAAGAAAAAGAAAGGAAAAAAGGTGGGAAAGTTTGAGACTTTATGCTTCAATAATGACATCACACCAACAAGCCAGAAATACAATGTTTTTTTTCCCAGTGTGGTGATATATTCCTTTTGAAGATTGTTTTGCTGTGGACAGAACATAGTTTAAATCCTGAGTACACAGGAGACAGCAGTGGGTATGTGCTCTTCCGTTTGACAATTCAACTTTAGTTTTATACAGCTCAGTACATCTTTATTAGTACATCAACCACTGTTATTGCTTAGAACAGAAGGAGCCATGCTTAAGTATTCATGAGAGATAGAGTAGTTAAGTAGAAAGATTCTATAAAATGTAGACTGTTGAAGTGGCATAAAATTTTGTGATTTTCTTCTTCCTGCCTCTCCCTGGCCCCTACTCCCAACTCTAATGTCAACTACAAAATTAGGTTGTTTAAAATATTATGTTGTTTAAACTAATGAAAATATATTCTTTAACTGCTAAATATATGCAAGATATTGTGCTAGGGCCTTAAGTTGCAGAAATGAGTAAGACATAATTATTTTTCATTGAAGATAAGTTTTCTTTAAACATCTCCCTGGGTTACATTTTTATGGAGCTACTAGTTTTTAAAATATTTATTTTATTTCTCAATCCATATAGATGCTTTTGTTTAACTTCTTCATTTTCATTAAAGATATTCTACCAAACCTCCTGTTCTGCTGTTGAACAACTACATTACTTTCTCTTGAGTGGAAGATATATTGAAGTTATAATCAAAGTATTTGTGGATATTACAACCTTGGATCTATCATACTCTTTTTAATCTCAATCTTGGAATGTGACCAGGCAGAGATTGCATTCCTATTGAATGAAAATCATTACAAATTCACTGTTCTCCTACAGAGCTATCGAATGCATCTGCATATTGTCAAAATCTAGGAGGCAGGGCTTGGACTTGGTAGTACACTATGTTGATAATATTATGATGGTTGTCTCTTCACCGAAAGACACTCATAAAAAGTCAGGTACCTTAGTCATTCATGTGACTAATAGAGGCTTATGGTAAATTCAGTGCTCAGCCTAATCTGTGAAATCACCGGGAATAACTTGATACTGAGCAACAAAAAATGGTCTTCAAATTGTGAGGAATAAGGTGCTACCTCTCACAGGCACTGTGAATAAGTAAGAAGCTCAGAGGCTAACAGATTACTCTGGTTTTGGCAAAATAATATTCCTCAAACGGGAATCCTATTGAACCCTATTCACAAGGTCGTTGGAAAGAAAACTGTAACAAAGTGGGGCAGAAACAATCATGAAGTAATTGACAGACGTAGTGGTACAGGCAGCCTCACTGGGACCTTGAGATCTAGCAACTTGAGATAATTTTAGAAATATCTGCATTCAGAATGTATTTACACTGGGAGACTAGACTTTGGCAAAATAATACTACTCTCGAGCTTTAGACATGAAATTTTTCATCTGAAAGACAACTGCTAGCTTGTTACTGAGCATTGGTCAAAACTCTCCACACCCATAAACACGGCAGAGTATTAGATAATTCTTAGGACAGAATTTTCAATTATATCTTGGGTGATGTTAGAGAGATGTTCAAATAGTCAAGGAGCAGCACATTAAAGCTCACTCACAATATGGAAATAGTATATTCAAGAGCATGCTAAAGAATGAATTTCAATAGTAGTAAATTGCATGCATGAGAAGATAGATTCACTGCCCATAGGGCCAACTGTTGAGCTCTAGGAGGACCTACACACTGCCATTGCTGTAGGTCTGAATTCTATAATTCTCTTCCATCCAAGGTAAAAGCAGCTCCCTAGTTCACAGATGGGATGGTTTGAATTAAAGACTAGGTTGTACTGTTGAAACCAGCAGCATTCTGATTGCATGCAGTAATACTTGTTGGAAGAAGGTAAAGGAATGATAGTTCAGGAGGCAGAGATACAAGCTGTTTAATAATAGAAAAAATAACAGTAGGATCTCATTTTTTAGGAGATTATTTGAATTTTTGCAACTCTTGGGCTGAAGCCAATAGACTTGCTATATTATCAGGTAAAAGAACATCTGTAATAGGACAAAAAAGAAACCCCACATAGGGTTTCTCTGAATAATTAGAGGAAGGGATAAAGTAAGTAATGGAGATAACTGATAATAGTACCAAAATGTAGACAAATAAAAATAAACATAATCCACTTCCCAGCTTGGACAGAGATTGGAACACTAATGTTGGCGTCTAAATCAGATTCCTAGAGTCGTTACTGTATTCATGAAATAATTGGATATGCTGTACTCAGGACATGCACTAATGGTTGTGGACATAACTAATTCCTCTTGTCCTGAATGAAATGGCTAATATAAAGAATGCACTCAATGTTAACAGGATAAGAATCATTTGGAAATGGAGGTGGATAAAATTCTCCAAGGCTATAGGCCAGTGAATAGCCAGCAAATGGATTACATCAGATCATTAATGGTAGTCCCATGTGGCTATAAGTTGGTATTAACCAAGACTGACCCTTAATATACTCTAGATGTCACTTATCCAGTAACAGAGGCAACCTTGCAAATATAATTAAGGGTTTATAATTGCACATTATTAATTCAGCCTTCTCACCCAAAATATATTTCTTCTGATCAGGATATACATTCACTGCAACCCAAGGACAGAAATGAACAATGAAACATTATTAAATGGACATTCTTTATCCCTCTCCATCCATAGAGCAAATGAACTGTCACTTAAAATACGTGAAATAGAAGATGTAGTTAATTCAACTATTCTAAACTGAATATGGAAGAAATATATATAGGTATAGTACCACCCTGGAAAGATTTCCGGGATTAGAAAGTGTGAATAAAGAAGTAGGAAAAATGCAAATATACAACTGAATCTTTTTCCAACCTCACAGTGATTTTTTATTTTTTTCGTTTTGCCTTAACAGTGGACTTGGGCAACATTTAAGTCTGTGAGTACTCACAGAGTACTCATAATGCAGAAGATGCAGTATAATTGGTCTTAACAATATATATATTTTAACACTACTTGAGAAGGATAATAATTTCATTCCATATAGCCAAGCTGGGACTGGGAATACAGGTCCATTATCAAGTGACAGAGACAGTTAAACTCTATGACATCTGCTCAGGTATAGGGTCAAATGGAAAATATAAGGAAACAGGCAAACATCACAGCAGACGGCAGAGATGCCCATAAGTAGATTTCAATCCCCAGGGAGAGATGACATCAGGATAATTCCATGTGACTAGGTCAGAGCAAGAGAATATTATTCTTAGCTATCTCTTTCAGATCAGTCATTTACTAATGACTGGTATTAGAAGAAACTTCCATATTGATTTCTCCGTAGAAAGATTGTTGTGCTGGTTTATAAACTCCTGCTAAATCCTCTACTCGTATAATCTGAACAAAAGATGTGAAACAGTATCCCCTAGTGACTCAGTTTATAGGGAGCTGACTATTAGTCTGTTCATGGTTCTTAGGTTATGCCTACTATTCTGGTCATTTTTCACTTGACCTGGAAGTAATACTTACTTATAAATCAGATACCGTGGAGAATACTGTACTGCAGGGCTTATGTACCCCTGAGTAGCCACAAATTAAACAGCTATACCAGGATTCTTATCCAGGAGAAGTTCCTGGGGAAAAAAGAAGAATGTGACCCCTTATGATCCCCTTTTAAATATTTTGAAAACTCTTGGTAAATAGACGCATGATATTTGAATAGGAGAGAGGTCTAATCTAAGAAATACTATTATGAGAACGTCTCTGGGTTTGTATTTTTATGGCAAATAAACTCATAATTTACAGCTATATAGATGGGGCATGACTACTTGTAAAATGCCATAGAAACTATCCGACTATCTGAGTATGAAATGGAGTTGTATCTCACCTGAGGTAGATGAGTTACAACTTAACTCTCAGAAAATTGTAGCCAAGGAGCACACAAAAACATTGCCAATAAAATATGATTTCCCTGATTATTTGACTTAAAATTGCAACTCACTTCTAAACACATTTCTGGCCAGTCCAGCCTTCTCTAGCGTTTTTTTTTGTTTAATAGTGCTCATTATTTCCTAACACGGTATGCAATTTACTAGTCATTGTCTATTGTTTATTGCCTCTTTCCAATAAATTATAAGATATATAAAACCAAGATTCTCTTTTAACATCATTGATGTATACTAAAATTCTTCAACAGTGACTAGCATATAATAGGTGCACAAAAGTATTGAATGAACAGTTCAAGGTCATTGTTATAATGTGGATTTGGAGCTACTATTGAATACACTTGAGATGAGACCCTGAGGATTCTGAATAGGGTTAAGAGTCTGTGCTTTTGAGAATTTTAGAAGTAAGAAAACAGAGAGAGAAGAAGAGAAAACATGAGAGAATAGGAGAGGAAAAGGAAAATTATTCATAGGAATCAGAAGGAGGAAAAAAACATTAAAATTAGATTACGAGATAAATTCTTCTCTTAATTTCTTTTAGTTCTGGTCCCTATGATCCATGATTGCTTGGTATCCTGAAGGAATTTTCTGAGACCCCTCTATATCACAACACTGTTTTATGTGTTTTCCCAGATAATTAAAAAGCAAATTTTTAGTTCTTGACCAGAAAGGCCTAATAAGTAAGAATGAATCCCCTGAAACCTGCTATACAATATTTTTTCTCTAGTTCAGCAATAATACGAACAATAGAGTCAGGAAATAATTTTGATGACAAAGATATTCTTGATTTTTCCTTGAAATGAATGCAATGTATTGACATTTCAATTTTTTTTAACTAAATGCTTTTGGAGACCAGGGATATGGGCATTGTTCTCATTTCAATTTAAAATTATCAAAATAAAAAACTGTGGGTGTTAGGAGTTGTCTAGTAACACATTGCTAGTCTACAACAGCCATAATTTGAGTTGACTGCATTCTCTTTTTGACCTTGCAGAAACAATAAATGTTAATGAGGCACTCTTATCTTTGTGTGGAGAGTTGTGGATATGCAAAAAAAAACCATTAAAAATTCACCTGCTGACATCTGTGGTACTCACAAACCTTACGCAACAGTTGAATGCTTTACCCTTAATGATGCACAAAAATATTCCTGTGTTGACACAATATAAACTTGTAGTTCCAACACCTTATATATTAAAAAAAAAAAAAGATAAAGAAAAGATTCTGAATCAGATATAGAACTTTTCACATATTTTTTCTGGCTGATGTAAGGAGTCTTTGAGAAGAACTAAAAGTAAAAGATTGTGCGATGAATAATATTGAACAAGAGAGTTGAAATTTATATTTTATTCAGTACTCAATAATTAGACTGCAAATTATTTTTTAATTTGTTTTTAATATTAAGGGAATAACATTATAATAATTTATTTAGGGAAAATGTGTAATATCTATTAAGGTGGAGCAAAACAAGTCAGGTAGACTAATGTAGAGTAAAACGGAGTGAGAATGAAAGAGTGCCACAGGGATATATTAGTAAAAGGGAATTTTATTAACTAAACCAAATAAGTGAAATAATCCAAAACATTCATCATTGAATAGTCTCTTCTTCTTTATTTATTTATTTATTTATTTATTTATTGAGACAGATTCTGGCTCTGTCACCAAGACTGGAGTGCAATGGTGCGATCTTGGCTTACTGCAACCTCTGCCTCCCGGGTTCAAGTGATTCTCCTGCCTCAGCCTCCTGAGTAGCTGGGATTACAGGTGCCACCCCCACATCTTGCCAATTTTTGTGTTTTTTTTTAAGACAGGGTTTTGCCATGTTGTCCAGGCTGGTCTCGAACTCCTGAACTCAGGTCGATCCGCCTGTCTTGGCCTGCCTCCCAAAGTGCTGGGATTACAGGCTTGAGCCACCGCACCTGGCTGGCTTCTTTTCTCTATCCATGTGTGGTAGGCATAATAATAGACACACAAAGATTTTTACATCCTAATCCTATGAAGCTTTGAATATGTTATGTCATATGGCAAAGGAAAATTATAATTGCAGATAAATTTAAGGTTGTTAATTATCTAAGTTTATGATGAGAAGAGTATCTGGAATTATCCAGGGGCACTCAATATAATCATAAGAGTATTTTAAATTAGAAGAGGAAGGAAGAAGAGAAGGTCAAGATAAGTGGATGTGATAACTCAAACTATTGTTCCTGATTTTGAAGATGGAAAAAGGTAATTTTTAACCAAGGAATTTGGACACCAACGCCAGCTGGAAAAGGCAAGAAAACAGATGATCTACTAAAGCCTCTAGAAGAAATACAGCCTTGATTCTAGCCTAGTCTCACTTTGTACATTTGATCTTCAGAAACTATAAAATAATAAATTTGCATGGCTTTAAACCATAGTAACTTTTACATCATCCATAAGAAACTATTATACTAACTTTTACTTATGAATGTATCATTCAAAACCAGAATTGTCTTCTGGACTGCTTTCTTCCTGTCATTCTTCCTGACACCCAGGATGGGATAATTTGTTTACCTTTTCTTCTTTTTTCTTAAGTCACATCCCTTATTACCATTGTTATTGAAATTTCTTATACCATCTCACATCATTTCTGAGATAAGTAATCTTAATTCATGTCAACATTACTCCATTCTTTTTAAGGATTTTATAATAAAAACATTTAATATATCTATCAGAACTTATTTAAAACATAAAAATTTAATAAATCTATCAGAACTCATTTAATAAATCTATCAGAACTAAATGTCTCAGGCATGTTGCACTTTGACATCTATCTTTAGGATACTGCCAGAGTACTCTCCTTTAACTGTTTTTATTCTATTTCTAAAAAGTAAATCGATTTTTATTAGTTACACATTTTGTTTAAATACTCAGCCCACTACTGTAAGTCTCTGTGGCAGGCAGAATCTTAGAGGGAAGCCTAAGATTCCCACCCCCTGGTGTAGGCACTCTATATAGTATCCTCACATTAGGTGTAAACCTGACTTGTGAAAATGATGGGAAATCACTCCCATGATTATGTCACCATACATATCAGAGGGGTTTTTCGTAAGCAATTAACATCTCTAATCACTTGACTTTTAGTTACTCAAAGTGAATGTTATCCTAGGTGAGCCCTTAAATGTCAGAGAGATTTGGGAGGAGAGATCCTTCTACTGGCCTTGAAGGAGCCAACTCCCTTAATGTATAGATAAAGACTTATGGCAGGGAATGACTAGAGATCTCTAGGACCTCAGAACAGCCCCATTTGAGAGCTAGCAAAAAACACAACCTTCAGTTCTACAGCCAGAAGGAACTAAATAATCACTGTCAATAAAAAGTAAGCATCAAAAAAAAAAAAAAAAAAAAAAAAAAAAACCCTGAGTCTCAGACAAGATCAAGGCTTACACATTGATTTTAGCATGGTGAGACCTTGAGCATGGAATCCAGTGAAAATATGCCAGACTTCTGATGCATGGAAACTGTGAAATCATAAACACGTGCTATTTTACGTTGTTAAATTGGTGATAATTTGTTATGCAGCATTAGACAACAATTATGCACTCACAGTATTTTGCTAACATACTTCTCCTACTTTATTTTCTTCTCTTCCTTTACACAACTATCCATTGCATGGACCAAAAACACATGATGAATGGAGATGTGATAAGAATCACCACTCCTGAACTCTTTGAATCTTAATAATAGAACTAATCTCTGCAGTCTCTCCAGTACTATGGTACTGTTTTTGGTTTGTTATTTTTTTAGGTAGATGCAGTTTTAGCAGCTTCCACTTGGCCTTTTTCACCACAATAGCCCTCACTCCTCAGGCCAGGAAACATAGCAGTCTGTCCATTGCTGAGCATGTTTATTCCCATTATGCATTTTGGAACTGGAGACATCACCACCAGATGGATTTGGGGACACAGTGGGCCTACTATGAGATGGGATGAACTAAAACTCCATTGATCACCTGATTTCCATAAACCCCTTCTCTAACTAGTGGACTACGGTAATATTTGGACCTCCTAGCATTAGTTTCAGTTTAGAGCCTGTGCCCAGCAATCCCCCAAACATCTCATTATTTCCTTTTCCCCAGTGCAGTCACCCTGGTAAAAGGCTGTATGTCCCTTAGGAGAAGGCTGAGAAAGAGATTAACAGTACGCATTTCTAGCCATTTATTGAGGTCCTTTCTCAAAGAGACTTGACCTCCTTTTCATACAAGGTGTTCTGGGTCTGTAAACTGGTTCAAATCTGGGAATTGATTCAGGGAACATGATTCTTTTTGATGTTTCAAGTCAGACTTCTGTTCACTTGACCTAGATTTCTTCCACTTTCACAGATTAAATAAGAATTTATTAGACTGCCCGTCTATTTCTCTCCTGGGGACACAATGCCATAGGTCTCCAGGAGCCAGACGATTTTGATTACTCCTTTAAATTGTTCATCACAGTAACCACATCTACCTTATCTCTTACAATTAAGTGCCGCCACTTGATCCCTGCCACCCTGGTATCCAATTATTCCCAATGCATTTAAGGAGTCCAGCTCTGTAACAGCAGTCTCCACCTCTCAATATTGCCACATTGGGGATTAAGTTTCAATTTTAGAGGGGAAAACATTCAAACTGTAGCATGAGACAATTCCAGAAATCTCATAATTAATTCATAGAAACTCATCCTTAAGACTCTGTTATTCTAGAACCACTCTCAGTACTGAAAGCTATAACAGTCAAAATTCTCAAGAGAAATTGAGCTAGTAGGATATAGATAAATATAGATATAATGTATACAGATTTATTTTAAAGAATTGACTTGCGTTAATGGGAGCTGGCAAGTCTAAATTCTGTTTGAAGACTGGTAGGCAGGAAACTGAGGCAAGACTTAATGTTGCATCCTTAAATCTGAAATACATAGGGCAGCCCAACAGATTGGAAACTCAGGCATAATTTCTAGGTTGTGGTCTTGAGGCAGAATTTCTTCTCTGAAAAAAACTCAGTGTCGTTTTGTTTTGTTTTCTTCTTAAGGCCTTCAACTGATTGGATGAGGTCCATCTATATTGTTTATGGTAATCTCCTTTATTTAAAGTAAGCTTCTATAGATGTTAATCACATCTATAAAATACCTCCCCATTACTTGCATACCATAACCTTGCAAAGTTGACACTTAATATTTAACCATTACATTTAGCAAAGATATTCTGTAACATTAAGCCAAGTTTATAGTTTATAGGAGTATAAAATACAGTAACTGCTGATAGAATTTGATGCACTTGAATTCATTTATGGATGTTTGCAATTTTACCGCCATTATTTTTCTACCATAAGTGCATTATGTCAACACAATAAAAATATAAATAATGCCTTAGCATTTTCATAAAAATGGTTCAGCCCTACGGATCATTTCAATTGGTTGCAAAAAACCCAAAAGGTACATAGAACATACTTCTAGAACTACTACTCTAGTAAATTAGCATTCATTTATTTCCAGAAATTTAGTTAGCACATTTATAGAGAGATAAATATGATGTCTTAATCTGTCCTTGCTATTATAACAAAATGCCATAGATGAGGTAATTTATAAACAACAAATTTATTTCTCATAGTTCTGAAGGCTGGGAAGTCCCAGATCGAGACACCAGCTAATTCAGTTTCCGGTAAGGGCTCACTTTCTGCTTCCAAGATAATGCTTTGTTGCTGCATAATTTCATAGTAGAAGAGACAAATATGGCAGAAGGGTGTAGGGTAAAATGGGGCTAGAGCACTCTCTTCAATCTGTTTTATAAGAGTACTAATCCCACTTATGAGAGTAGAGCACTCATGACTTAATCAGTTTCCAAAAGGCCCCACCTATTATCATATTGAACATTAGGTTTAAACACAAGAATTTTGGAGGGACACAGACTTAGAAATTATAGCAAGTGGGATGACCTGGATTCTATCTTTCCTTGAAAAAAAATTAGCTACTTTAGTTTTTTTCCCCAGTTAGTAATTGGAAACAGTAATCAAATGATATCAAGAGTTTAGTGTAAATAGTATTATATAATTAGTTTTAGCTCTTTTTTCTCCTTTATTTGTATTTTATTAAAGAAATAATTACTTTTTTTATTGTGATCATTTAATTTAGAATTCTGTTTTTATGTTCCAGTAAAAAAAATTAATCAAGTGTTTGAAATAAAAGTGTAACTTTTAAATATAAATATTTGCATTTACTATTAGGCCAATATTTTATTAAAATATTTGTATAGCACAATAAGGTGACTACAGTCACAATAATGTATTATGCAATAATTTATTGTACATTTTAAAATAACTAAAAGGAGAATAATTTGTTTGTAGCCCAAAGGATAAATGTTTGAGGTGATGGATAACCCATCTACCCTTATGTGACTATTATGCATTTTATGTTTGTATCAAAATATCTCATATGCCCCATAAATATATACTATGTACACATGCCTACTATGTACCCACAATACATTAACATTTAAAATATGTATTTTTAAAAAACTGGATGACTCATAGCTTATGTGTCAAACTAGAATTCAATACTTTATTTTCAAATTAATCTGCTAGGTTCTGAATAGTAGTAGAATTTTAATGTAGTAGAATTCATCTCACTCTGTTGCCAGGCTGGAATGAAATGGCACGATCTTGGCTCACTGCAACTGCCACCTCCCAGATTCAAGAGATTCTCCTGCCTCAGCCTCCCAAGTACCTGGGATTACAGGTGCCTGCCACCACGCCCAGCTAATTTTTGTATTTTTAGTAGAGACGGGGTTTCACCATGTTGGCCAGGATGGTCTCGATCTCTTGAACTCATGATCCACCCACCTCGGCCTCCCAAAGTGTTGGGATTACCGGCATGAGCCACCGTGTCCTGCCTACCTTTTCTTTTCAACATCCTCTGAAGTTTTTAAAATTATCATGGTTGTATAAAAATTACTGGCAGGCTGCAGTGGCTCACACCTGTGATCCCAGCTTTTGGGGAAGCTGAGGAAGGCAGATCCTTGAAGTCAGGAGTTCGAGACCTGCCTGGCCAACATGGTGAAACCCTGTCTCTGCTAAAAATATAAAAATACAAAAATTAGCCCGATATGGTGGTGCACTCTGTAGTCTCAGCTACTCGGGAGGCTGAAGCACCAGAATTGCTTGAATCTGGGAGGTGGAGTTTGCAGTGAACCAAGATCACACCAATGCATTCCAGCCTGGGAAACAAAGCTTGAATCTGTCTCAAAAAAATATATAAATTAATTAATTAATATAAATTACTAATCCAAAATAAAAAATTTGGTTCATTATTGAAAATTTTTGGCTTCTGAACAGCACAGTGATTGAGCCTTCAATGAAAAGTATGCAACTTTGAGTAATTTCTACAGGCTTCTCTATTTTAGAAAGTAGATGTTTGATGTAGAAAGCCTCATATTGGTGCAAAAGAAACTTTCATGTTAGTAAATAATTTCTAATATGCCACCAGAGTTATTGAATTTGAATTTAGGAGAAAGTCACAAAAACATAGTCTTCATTTAGGTTTTATTAAATGTGTTATTGGTCCTAAGATATTGCAAAGTTTAAGACATTATATTTAAAGTTGACTTAAATATTCTGGAATTTTGAAATACCAGAATTTTTTAACAGCTCATATTTATATGTTTTTCTGATTTCAGAACCTTTTTCCATTTGTGATCTTTACTTTTATATAATTTTGAATGAAGAATTTATTAGTGTATATGTACGTCAGTTTTTACTTATTTCCAGATATATTAGTTTTAAATTATTTTTGTCTTTTTTCGGGTTGTCTGCTTGCCAAGGTGTTATTTTTTTAATTTGCAAAACTTTTTTTTCAAAACTATCAGGTATTACATTTTAGTCTTATTTTCCAGTCTTCAAATCTAGTCTTCCTTTCTAAGCTAATATTCATTAAATTCAAAAGAAGTTTAGTTATATTTATTTAAATTTACTCTTATTTTGCAGCAGGTATAAAATTAATCTTGCACTCTAGGATTTAAAAATTATATTTATAACGAGTACAGTGGTTGATATGGTTTGGCTGTGTCTCCACCCAAATCTCATCTTGAATTGTAGTTCCCATAATCCCCACATGTCATGGGAGGACCCAGTGGTAGGTAATTGAATCATGGGGACGGTTACCCTCATGCTGTTCTCATGATAGTGAGTGAGTTCTCACAAGATCTGATGGTTTTATAAGGGGCATTTTCCCCTTTTGCTCAGCACTTCCTCTTGCTGCTGCCATGTGAAGGACTTTTCTGCTTCCTCTTCCGCAATGATTGTAAGTTTCCTCAGGCCTCCCCGGCCATGCGGAACTGTGAGTCAATTAAACCTCTTCCCTTTATAAGTTATCCAGTCTTGTGCAGTCCTTTATAGCAGTGTGAGAATGGAATAAACAGTGGTATCTTAAGTACTTTCAAAATTTTATATTGGTGATAGTTATTTTGTTTGGTATGAATTTCACTTCTGTAATGAGAGACTTAAAATAGCATTTAAAGGTAAAATTCAACAAATATTATTGGCATAAATCTTTCTGAAATGTCCAATAGCTATTTCACCATTTTCTTATTTATTTTCAATAGTGTTTATATTCATTTCTTCTGTTTAAAAAAATTGTATTTAATGTACATAATCTTTCCCTGTTGCTAATAAACATTTTATATACATAATATAAATAATAATTCAATGTTATAATTAAATTTAATATTTCATAAGACCAATTACATTTTATATAACCCTAAATATATCTTGTGGAAAAAGAATTATCATATAATCCACCTCTTTCTAGGGCCATCGTAATTAATGGTCTAATATAATAACCAATCTGATCTTTCAGTAAAATCCACTTCTGTCAGATTATTAACACAGTCAGGTTAAAAATATCAACTGAATTTATTACCTTACTTAAAAAAAACTTTATACAACAGAATAATTTCAAATAGAATTATTTCAAAATATACATGTGATATAGTTTTTACTTTCATACCATCTATTTAATAGTAATGCATTCTTTTGTTTTCACATTACTTCCCACTATGAAACAATATATAAATGATAAGTTTTAATAAATTTGTACTGAAATTTATACATGGTGTTGAAAATATTTATTCATTTTCAATTAGGTTTTAAGCATCACTTTTCTAATTATAAATACTTTTAATAATTTAATTCTACTTTTTTATGACATGCAGCGGATATATTTTTTAAAAACTAAATTTCTCCACTAGCTTACTTAAGAACTATATTCTATTCTCAAAATAGTAACTATTATTTTCTGGCATTAATGTCTTATTTGTTCTAATTTTTATACAGATGGAACAGTTGATGAACCTAAGTATGTAAGTAAATGTACAGAACTGGTTTTGAGCAATAATGAGATTGAAATATAGTATAAAATCCAAGCACTAACATGGTGAAGTTGTATAAATATTTCAGATAATAAATATTGATTCAGGTTAGTAATGTGTTACTCTGGAAACAAAAGAAAGACAGCTCCAGGATGTTTTGTTGAGCATTCCATGGTAACATTTGATAAAAGTGGCAGCAATTGTTGCTCCAGGAATTATAATTTATTAAATTTAATATATGTAGGATTGTAAATATGTCTTAACAAAGAACTATGTCTTAGAAGCATGATTGGAAGCCTGGCCTTATTAAAGTTTTTTTTGTAAAAAGGAAATAATATCATTTACCACATAATGTATTAATAGCAATTTTTAAAGATATCAAGCACTATATTAGGTATCTAGTCATTCGTGAATACAGACCAGCCCTTTTCCCTGTATTCCTTATAATAAAACTGTCATACCTAAAACTATCCTATACTTTATGTCTTCATACTGAGTTTCCTTATTAGTGCATTATCTTCATCAATAAATATTAATGGGTGCAGTACACCAACATGGCACATGTATACATATGTAACAAACCTGTACATTGTGCACTTGTACCCTAAAACTTAAAGTATAATAATAATAAAATAAAATAAAAATAAATATGTTTTTCTAATACTTCAGTAGGCAAGTTATGATAATCACCAATATTTTTAAACTAAGTGTGTCAGAATGTCAAAAATAAGAGTCATAAGGACTTTTATTCATTCATTTTATTCAATCATCTATTTAATGTGTAATATTAATTTGGCAAAATCCTCAGTCGCTACTGTTTCGAATATTTATTTTGTTTCTTTCTCTCCTTTTTCTCCTTCTGATATTTTCATTATGCATGTTTTACACCTTTTGTACCAGTCCCACAGTTCTTGGATTTGTTCATTTATTTTGTTTCTGTCAATCTTTGTTTTTGTTTTCAGGTTTCGAGATTTCTTTCAAAATATTCTCAAGCTCAGATATTCTTTCTTAGTCGTCTTAGGACTGATAAGAAGCCTATTAAAGGCATTCTTCATTTCTTTTACAGTTTGTTAGATATCTAGAATGTCTTTTGGGTTCTGTCTTAGGATTTTCTTCTGTCTACCTACATTGCCCATCTCTTCTTGCATGCTGTTCACTTTATTCATTAGTCCCCATTGTATATTCATTATTATTTTCTAGTTCCTCTGGTTGTGTTGTTAGGTGTTTGAGATCTTTCTAATCTCTTGATTAAGGCATTTATTAGAACTACAAATTTTCCTTGCAACACTGCCTCAACACCAAACATTTGGTAAGTTGTTTCTCTGCTTTCATTAATTTCAATTTGTAAATTTTTTGTTTTAATTTCATTGTTTACCTAAGAGTTATTCAGAAGCCAGTTGTTTAATTTCCATGTTTTTGTGTCAGCTATCTTCACTTAGCATAATGTTTTCAGTGATAATCCATGTTGTAGCAAGTATCAGCACTTCTTTTCTTTTTATGAATGAATAATATTCTATTGTATATAGATACAATTTTGTTTATCCATTCATTATTTGATAAACTTTTTTGTTGTTTATGCATTTTGCCATTTTAGCTATTGGAAATAGTGCTTTTATTATTAAGATGTTTTTGTTTGAACACTTATTTTCCCTTTTACAGGGTATATGCTAGAGATAAAATTGTTTGGCCGTATGTAATTCTATGTTTAACCTTTTGAGGAGCTGCCAAGCTACTTTTCACAGTGGCTATAACGCTTTGCATTCCCACTAGCAATGTGTGAGGGTTTAAATTTCTCTACTTTTAAAAATTATGCCCATCCATGAGATGTAGTATATTATTGTGATTTTGATTCACATTTTTCTAATGACTAGTGATGTTGACCTTTTCACATGCGTATTGGCCATTTATTTTTCTTTGTTGATAAAATGTCTAAGTTTTTGCAAGTGTTTAATTTTTAAGTATATTAGTTTGACAGGACTGCCATAACAAAATAGTAAGTAGCTTAAACAGCATAAATGTATTGTCTCACAGTTGTGCAGGCTAGAAGTCTGAAATCAAGGTGTTGGAAGGTTGGTTTCTTCTAAGGGATGGTAGAAAAATATTTATCCCAGACTTCTCACCTTGATTTGTAGATGCATTGCCACAATCTCTGCCTTTATATACTTTTCTGGTTTTATTGTTTTAAATTTTTTAAAATTTTTCTGTGTACCTAGTAGTTGTATATATTTATGGGGTACATGAGATGTTTTGTACTCCATAACATGTGAAATAAGCACATCATGGAGAATGGGTATCCATCCCCTCAAGCATTTATCATTTGAGTTACAAATAATTCAATTACATTCTTTAAGTTATTTTAAAAATATATAGTTATTATTGGCTATAGTTACCCTATTGTGCTACCAAATAGTAGCTCTTGTTGATTCTTTTTTAATCTTTTTTGTACTCTGCTTTTATACTTGTATGCTGTTCTTCTTGTATGTGTGTATCTGTGTCAAAATTTCGCCCCTTTTTATAAGGACACCAATCACGTTGGTTTAGGGACCAAGCATACTCCAGTATGATCTCATCTTAACTGATAATATCTATATCCACTCCATTTTTAATAAGGTCACATTCTGAAATACTAGGGGTAGGCTTCAACATGTAAATTTTTGGGTGCATAATTCAACCCATAACAGGTAATTTATCTTTTTGCTTTTTTGTTTTGAGTTGTAACTGAAATATACATATACACAATTGTCTATCTTCAACTACTATATCTCCCCCAATTTACTGATTGTGAAATGTCAGTGTTTTTTTTCAAGTCTGTTTTGGATTTTCAGATGTTTTGAAATTCTATGTGAATATTAGAATCAGATTTTCCTTTTCTAAATTTTAAAAAGCAGTTGAATTTTAATAGAGATTGCACTAAATCTGCAGATCACTTTGGGAATATTGCTATTTTAACAATATTAAGGTGTCCAGTCCATGAACATGGTATGTCTTGGCATTTATATAGATATTCTTTAACTTTTTTCAGCAATGGTTTGTTGTTTTCAGTGTTCAGATCTTGGATATCCTTGGTTATATTTATTTTGTGTTTTGATATCATTGTAAATATTTTGTGTTTTGATATCATTGTAAATAGTTTGTTTTTTGATATCATTGTAAGTATATTGTTTGCTTAATTTTCCTTGTGCTTTGTTATTTGGTAATGTATATAAATACAACAACGTTTTATGTGTTGATAATGTATCTTGCAACTTTGCTATACTTGTTTATTGTCTCTAGTAAATTTCTTTATGGATATTTAAGTATAGTGTACATACAAGATCAAATTATCTACAGAAATAGTTTTACTTCCTGATTTTAGTTTATTTTTATTGCCTAACTGCTTTGATTAAACCGCCCAGAAAATATTAAATAAAAGCTGCAAAAAATCAGCATCTTTATTGGTTCCTGGTCACAGAAAGAAAGCTTTTAGTGTTTCACCATTAAGTGTGATGTTTCTGAGAATTTTCATAAAGCTATTTTTTATGTGGAGAAAATTCACTTTTATTTCTAAGCTATCACGAAACTTCTGTATCACTTGACATTTTGTGTTTTGATTTTCTTTTATTTAATTAATGTGGTATATTACACTGGTTGATTTGTATATATTAAACCACTATTGCCTTCCTGGTCTAAACTCTACTTGTTTGTAGCATATAATTCTATTAATATTATACTTAATTTGGTTTGTTTGTATTTTGTTGAGAAGTTTTTCATCTATTTTGACAAGATATATTAGTCTGTATTTTCTGTGATATATTTGTCCAGCTTTAGAAACAGTGTAATTCTGACCTTATAAGGTGATCTAGAAAGTATCACAACCTCTTTTTGATGAGTTTGAAAAAGATTGGTGTTGAATATTCTTTATGTTTGGTAAAATTTACCAGTGAAGGCATCTAGTCTTGAAGTTTTCTTCATCAGGAAGTATTTGATTACTGATTCCATCATTTTATTTGTTATAGGTCTATTCAGATTTTTATAAATTTCTTGAGTCACTGTTTGTCATGTGTTAGTCTATGTATTAGGCTGTTTCCACACTGCTATAAAGAAGCATGCAAGCCTAGGTAATTGATAAAGAAAAGAGGTTTAATTGACTCACTGTTCCACATGGCTGAAAACTTACAATCTTGGCATCAAAGGAAGCTGGCATTCTTACATGGCAGCAGGCTGGAAGTGAAGTGAGAGCACAGGAAAAAACTGCCACCTTTAAAACCATCACCTCTTGTGAGACTCACTCACTATCACAAAAACAGCATAGGTGAAACTGCCCCATGATCCAATTATCTCCCACCAGGTTGCACCCTTGACACGTGGATATTACAATTCAGGATGAGATTCCAGTGGGGACACAGAGCCAAATCAACCCCTCACTCCTCCCAAATATTGTGTCCTCACATTTCAAAACCAATCATCCCTTCACAACAGTTCCCCAAAGCTTTACCTCATTTCAGCATTAACTCAAAAGTCCACAGTCCAAAGCCTCATCTGAGACAAGACAGGTCCCTTTTTACCTATGAGCTGGTAAAATCAAAAGGAAGTTAATTTCTTCCAAGATACAATGGATGTAGGAGGCATTAAATAAATGCTCCCATTCCAAATGAGTGAAATTGTCCAAAATAAAGGGACTACAGGCCCCATGCAAGTCCAAAATCCAGCTGGGCAGTTATTAAATCTTAAAGCTCCAAAATAATCTCCTTTGAATTCATGTCAAGGGCATGCTGATGCAAGAGGTGGGCTCCCACAGACTTGGGTAACTCTGCCTCTGTGGCTATGCAGGGTACAGTCCCACTCCCAGCTTCTTTCACAGGCTGGCACTGAATATCTTTGGCTTTTCCAGGTACACAGTGCAAGTTCTCAGTGGTTCCACCATTCTGCAGTCTGGAAGGCAGTGGCTCTCTTCTCACAGGTTCACTCTGTTCTCACAGCTTCAACTAGTGCCTTAGTGTGGACTCTGTGTGAAGGTCCAACCTCACATTTCCCTTCTGCAGTGCCCTAGCAGAGATTCTCAAATAGGACTCCACTCCTACAGAAGATTTCTGCCTGGACATTCAGGAGTTTCTGTACATCCTCTGAAATCTAGGTGGAGGTTCCCAAACTTTAGTTTTTGACTTCTGTGCACCTGCAGACCTGTAATCCCAGCTACCCAGAGGCTGAGGCATGAGAATTGCTTGAGTCTGGATGGTGGAGGTTGCAATGAGTTGAGATTGTGCCACTGTACTCCAGACAGGGTGACAGAGTAAGACTGTGTCTTATAAAAATAATAATAGTAATAATAATAATTCTTTTTAATCCTGTAAGATTTATCATATTACCACATTTTCAGTTTAGATTTTAGTAATTTTAGTTTTCTTTCTTTTTTTCTTGATTAGTCTAACTAAAGATTGTCAATTTGGTTGATTTCCTCAAGGACAAACTTTGTTTTGTTGATTATTTTGTTATTTATCTCTGCTGTATTCTTTATTGTTTCCTTTGTTTTCCTAACTGGATTCAATTTGCTCTTCTTTTTATATAATTTTAGGTATAAAATTAGTTTATTGATTTTAGAATTTTTTGTTTTATGTAGCCATTATAGCTATATATTTTCCACTAATCCTCACTTTTGCTACATTTTATAACTTAAAGTATGTTGTGTTTTGTGTTAATTTGTCCCAAAACATTTACTCTTGTTATTTCTTCTTTGAGCTCTTAGTTATTTAAGAATATATTGTCTTTTTTTACATAATGATAAAATTTTCAATTTTTTTGTTTTTGATTTCTAGTTGCGTTTCATGTGGTTAGAGATGATACTTTGATTTGATCTCTTATGATTGCATAAAAATTTTATAATCAGTTTTGAAATTGTTATGAATTGCATTGTAACCTAAAATATGGTCTGTCATGGGGGACATTCTGTTTACATTTGAAAAGAATGTCTATTCCCTTGTTGTGTAGAGGAGTGTTCTTTATATGTCTCCTTGCGTTTTCTTTTAATATTTTACTTGTATATATATATTTTTGAGATTGAGCCTTGCTTCATCACCCATGCTGGAGTGCAGTGGCACAATCATAGCTCACTGCAGCCTTGGGCTCCTGAGCTCAAGCTATTCTCCCACCTCAGCCTCTCAAATTTCTGGGATTATAGGAATAAACTGCCATGACCAGCTCCTCCTTTTAATTATTTCTCTCTTTGTTAAATTTATTGATAATTTTTACTTGGTAAGACATTTTTCTCTTGTTTTATTTTTTACCTGTTTTGCATGTGTGTATGTGCATATTTTGTCCATGGCTTCCTTTAGTTATTTTGTTATTGGTGGGAGGTGTTCTAGTTACCAGTGGTGAATCCATAACGATCTGCAGCAGCCTCAATTCTTGCCTCTTTAGAAGAAAGAATTTGACTGAAGAGCATGAAACAGAAAAAGAAACTGAGGTAAGTTTCAGAGCATGAATGGGAGTTTATTAAAAAGCTATAGAACAGGAAAGAAAGGAAGGTACTCTGGGAAGAGACTCAACCAGGCAACTTGAAGAACAAGTGCAATGTTTAACCCTGATTCTAGGACTTTATAGGCTGGTCCACCTCTGGCATCTTGTGCTCCTTTCCCATGATTCTTCCCTTATGGGGAGCTGCCCACATGCACAGTGCCCTCCTTATCATTGCGAAGTGAGCACTGGCAGCATGTTTAGGAAGTCATACTCACGTCCATCTAAGGCTTTCTTCCCTTTTCCAGTGGAGTGCCCAGAAAAGCTCATACTTCATCATTTTTTCTCTTAATGTGCATGCCCAGGCTCACTCACCCAATACCTGAGATTTTATTGGAAGCCCTTTCTGTTTCTCCCTGGAGCCTGCATTCAATTAACACTTTAATATTAACAGCTGTGGATCAGCAGGTGCTTGTCTCTCCCTGGTGCAGGCTACCAAATTATCATTTTTAGAGAGGCAATGCGACAATTGTTGAACCATCACTGGATCACTTGACATTCCTCGCAGGTTGGTTGAGAGGGAACCCTCTCCTTCCCTAATCATGACCATCTAACTACCGGTAACACTTTTGGCATAAATTAAACGTTTGATTTAAAGTCTGCATCTGGGAAGTCTAATATCTGTTCTTCCTCTGGCACAGTTTCTATTAATGTATTTCCTCGACAACACATTCTTGTTCCCTTGCATATACCACTGATTTTTTAAAAGCTGAATATTTTTAATATTTTAATGTGGCAACTTTGGAAATTATATTCTGCACCTTCTGCATGGATTGTTGTTGTTGTTTGTATGCTAAGTGACATTTCTGAACTAATGTCTTAAAGCCTGTATTCATTGTCATTTGAGGTCACTTAAATCTCTGTAATGTTTAGCCATGCCTGTTGACAACTCTGCCTTAGCCTTCATGTCCTGCTTTTACAGATCTTAAAGATCAACTGAAGCATGATAGTTCCAGGTTTTCTCAGGTTTTTTTTCTGGCCTGTCTTCAGCCCTTGGCCTGTGCTTGGCCTCCTGGATTCCCAGAATAGGCAAGAACTTTTAAAAGCCTTTATTCTCTCAAGTATCTCCTTCCCAAAACTCTTTCTTCCCAGGTTTGTTTGTCTATTTTTTTCCCCAATAATTACTTCTTGCCTCAGGCAACAGCAGCTAATTCATTTTCATTTAAATTTCTGACAAAGGTCACCTGAGAAGCTACCTCATCTCTGGGTAAGATCAAAAGTAAATAAAACAAAGGAAATCCTTTGAGCTAATCCTTCAAGGAACCACCAGACAGGTCACAGCACACTACTACAATTCTTCAATAAGAAGGTCTGTATTGTTCCAGTTGGTACCTGCAACCTGCACCAGAAATGTGGGCTACTGTCTTCAAGGCCACCATTGAGCTGGGGGGATTGGAGGGTGGTAACAAGATGACTTAAAATACCACAGCGCTATTTTACAAAATTCAGCAGCTTTGTTCTTCTTTAAGTAAGTATCCCACTGGTTGTTGTAAACTGTTGATTATAGAGTCATGAAATAGTTTACTCTATTTTTGTCAGTTTATTTATTGCTTTCTTGGAGGAAAAGGATTTCAGGGTTCCAACCACATGATTTTCAATAGTGTCACTACACATAATATTTTTGTTTATATTTTAAAGAACAAAAATAAGCTTAGCAAGGAAACAGAAAGATTTACGTGCAGAGATAAGCCAAAATGACAGAATCTTAACGACAGAGGTAAAATGTCTTTGGAATCAAAATCACAGTGTCAAAGCAAGAGAATATAATCATCTTTTTTTTTTAATCCATAGCCATATGACCTTTAAACTTTTAGATATAATTTTTAAATGTGTGATTTTATTATCACTAGAGCTACTAAAGCCATATTTCCCATTTCTTAGTTTAATGAAAGTCTGTACAATCTAGACACCTTTTCTTAATGTTTTCATGATATATGTGATGTATATAATTAAGGCCTTTGCAGATGCAAAAGGTTCTTTTCTATTTTCCCTAAAAATGGATGACAGTGTGTTAGAATATAGAATACTCTTACTACCAACATTTCTCCTTAATGCTCTACAAATGTAGTCCATAATCTTCTGTAATTATTTTACACAGGAAAGAAAAATTAGGTATCCTGGTTTAAAGTATGAGTGCTTTTTCATCAATTTCAATCATTTACTTAATATATATTTATTAATTAGTTGCTGCATGTGGAACTGAACTACTAATAGAAAATTTGCAGCCCTCAGAGAGCTTAGTCTGTTGGAAAATAGCTATAAACCTAATCATGATAATATCTATTAAAACTCTTAGGCATATAAATTGATAGAATAGATGGTGGCAAATGTTGAATTTTGTGTGGCCTATGAATTAAAAATATTTTTTGTATTTTTAAATGGTTGGAAATTTTTTTAAGTTTTTTAAACGTTATTTTGTGACACATGACAATCATGTGGCATTCAACTAGTTACCAGAATTAAAGCTTACCTAAACCTAGCTATTCTCATTTTTAACTTACATTGGTCAGAAATGTTGCTATGATTGCTTTCACGCTACAACAGCAGAATCATGCACTTGTGCAAGAGACCTAAGTTTCACAAAGCCTAAATTATTTACTCTGGCCCTTTATAGAAAAAAAATGTATAGATGCCTGGTCTCGAACAGTGGGGCATTCTTTCTGGGAATTCAGTTATGCAAAAAATAGCCAGTAGAAATCTACTGTTTGAAAAAATAATAGATCTAGCACAACATAGAGAATATGGTGTATGTACAAAACTCAAAGTTTTTACCCAGGAGTCTACACTAGTTTACATTGCATGAAAAGACAATAAGTGAAATTCGAAAAGACAATAAGTGAAATTCAAAAAGAGGGGGGATTAAAGATATTCCTGACAAAGGATAAAATGTGAAATATGAAACTTCTAATGCTAGCTATGATAGAATAGCCAGTACTGTGCTAGTCTTAACATTGTGGACAACTCTATGATTGGATAAATGATATGACACAAGTTTTTGCAGACATTAGATAGTAGGCAGCACAAAATTGTGATTCACGAGAGATGAAAAACAAATGAGGTAAACCCCAATCCAGATATCCCAAAAGAGAATAGCTTCAGGAATATTAAAATCATCTTTCAAGGTGACAAAAATTCCTGCATTTTCAAGGCTTTTTAGAATAGAGCTGTATAATTTTCATGATGTGAAAAACTTTGTTCATATATTCTTTTAAAGCATTTATTCTTTTATTCTGATTTAGTAATCACTAAAGACTTGCAGGGATTTTTGGTAGAACACCTAAATCACACTACTTCTGCGGCAGAGGCAGAAAAACCTGTGTTAACTGAGATATAAGTAATACCTGTGATAAAAATTTCAGTTAGGCTAGTTTATAAATTATGGTTTTATACTAACCCTGCCTCCTTAAATATACATTCTTTTCAGACGAAAACACAAGGAAGCATATTTACAGCAAAACATACAAGAAAATGTTTAGTATTTTAACTTAACCTGCCCATTGGTAGACTTGAGTAATTTTTATAGTACTAAGAAAAATGGATCCAGAACGTCAGATTTTAAATCCCTAGCAGAGTTCCAAAATGTCAGTTGGATCTTAAGCTATGCTGTGTTTCTGTGTAAGCTCCATAAAGGAATTGCTGGACCTGTGTATTGATGAGCCGCCTGTAAGAGTTTGCATTCTGCATGAAAGATAAACATCTACTTGGGGTTCTATTCTTTGAAAGAAGACACCTGGTAAACTGAGGAAACTTGAAAGTATATTTTATTAATTTTGATCAGGGTAAAACCCATGACATAATTTTCTTAAAATTTTCTTTCCATTCTGTACAATTAACCAAAGAAAAATAAAATCTGTCTCACAGTCTTCCTTAACTTTATGATTCCTGCTATCATCAAATGTGATTATAATATCCATGAAGACATTTTAACCTCAAAATAATTGACCTCTTTCACTCTTATTACATTCAAGTTAGCTTTCCGTGAACTGCAGATCTCCAGAGCTGTAATGCTACACGTGCATACACACAGAAATTCCAATTTGTGATCATCAGCTCACATATTCCCAGCTTGCAATGTGAAAACTCTCACTACATGTTTATTTGATTTTATTCACCATTCATTCTTTCATTTATTTATGCAATCTACAGGAATCAGACCCTTACTGTATGATATGCACTCTACAAGTTGGACGCTAAAAATAGAAATGTATTTGACCACTGGGCGCCGTGGCTCATGCCTGTAATCCCAGCACTTTGGGAAGCTGAGAAGGGCAGATCACCTGAGGTCAGGAGTTCGAGACCAGCCTGGCCTACATCTCTACTAAAATGCCATCTCTACTAAAAATAAAAAAAATTAGCCAGGTGTGGTGGCGTGTGCCTGTAGTCCCAGCTACTTGGGAGGCTGAGGCAGGAGAATTGCTTGAACCCAGGAGGTGGAGGTTGCAGTGAGTCAAGATCGTGCCATTGCACTCCAGCCTGGGTGACAGAAAGAGACTCCATCACAAAAAAAAAAAAAAGAGAGAAAGAAAAGATAAGAAATGTATTTCACCAAACTCAGTAAGCTTTATTAGCTTGTTCATGTGGGTTTATTTTTTTTTTTAAGTAACCAAATAGTATGAGTGTTTAGTGTGATAAAGAGATTTATTTGCTGTGTCCTTTGAGAACAAAAAGGAAGGAATAGCAAACTATGCCTAGAGAGGGTAAAAGTTATTTTAAGGTAATATAATCTCTGAACTGAGGTAGGGGGAGGTGGGAGAAGCAGGAGGATACATGATGAATAACAGTCATGAGGCCTGAGATGCTCTTGTTTGTTCAGGGACTGTATTGCACTTTACTTGTAAATATAAAAGATGAGGCCAGAAGTGGCCCTGTGCTCAGATCATAAAGGACCCTGCCCTGTGTCCCATACTAGGAATCACATGCCACATTGCAACCTGTAGAATTGGGCTTTAGTTATCATTAATCGGATTCAAATGGAGGAAAGGGAAACATCTATTTCTCACCATCCTTCATCTAACCTCATCGGACCTCCAAATTTTATTTCAGAAGTGTGAACCACAATACCTAGCTGAATGATGGAATAAAATTTCAAATTAGACAACATAATTATTGTGTTGTTAAAGTCAATTAATCAAAGTCAGTTTACGTCCGCCCTCTTGATTATTAAAAAATGGAAATATTGAAAGATTGACTTCCCATTCAAAATGAAAAAAAAAAATGATTCCTTCTCCCAAGAAAGGATATACTGGAATTTATTATAAGTTAGAGCAACGCAGAAAATAGATATCACCAGGAAATATTGTCAGAAATTTTGTTTCAAACTACTAGTGCCATTTATGTGGTAACATATGAGTGTATAAAAACACATTAATATATCTTTTTGATTTGTCTCTCTCTCTCCTACTCAGCCTTTCCTTCTGTTATTGTCATTATCTACTATTTTAATGGATACAAACCATGTCACCATCCCCTGTGAATGCCTTTCCTTTATCAATTATTTTCTGCTTCTGGCTACTTCTGAACTTTTGGGATTTACAGATTATGTTTTTCTTGTCCTGTTTGATATTTTTGTTTTGTATTTTTCAATAAAGATTTCCCAGAGAGACCATCCCACAGGCTCAAGAGTTAAGAAATGGTATTTTTTTTTTTTTACTTCTCCAATTTCTTGTCAGAAATTATCTCTTTCTTGTCTCTTGCTACTACAGACAATTTAACTTCATTCCAGTCTTCCAATGTGTCCTGTTCTCCTTCCACTGTCCACAACACCAAATCCCATCCTCACACTATTTCACCTACAGAAAAGGTGTTTCAGGAGTCTCCCCTAAAACTAGCTTTGTGCTTTCTAACTACAATGAACTTTATTGATCATAGTATTTCAAGTAAATATTTTAATTGTCTATGTGCTTCACAGTATCTGTGATGGGTAATACTGAGTGCCAACTTGATTGGACTGAAGGATACAAAGTATTGATCTTGGGTGTGTCTGTGAGGGTGTTGCCGAAAGAGATTAACATTTGAGTCAGTGGGTTGCAGAAGACAGATCCACACTTAATCTGTTGGACACAATCTACTCAGCTGCCAGGGATTATAAAGCAGGCAGAAAAACGTGAATAGGAGAGAGCCTGGCCTAGCCTCCCAGCCTGCATCTTTCTCCTGTGCTGGATGCTTTCTGCCCTCAAACATCGGACTCCAAGTTCTTTGGTTTTGAGACTCAGGTTGTCTCTCCTTGCTCCTGAAGCTTGCTGACAGCCTATTGTGGGACCTTGTGATCATGTAAGTTAATATTTAATAAACTTCCCTTTATATATCTTATATATATATATACACATATATATACATATATACACACGTGTATATATATATATATATATCACCTTTATATATAATATATAACCTATATATAGTATATATCCAATATTGTATCCTTGGGGTTGAGTTTGACTTCACAGTATACAATAAGTATTTGCTAAATAAATAAATGACTAAAAGCAGTGAGGAAAAAGCCGACTCTTTGTTCAAACCCCTTATTCCCTTTGCCAGTTTAAATATCATCCCTGAGCTCAGGACTTCAGATTTCTAAGCTACCTAATGAGTTTTGAACTAGATGACAACTAGTAGGTTGTCATATACACCATGGAATACTATGCAGCCATAAAAATTGATGAGTTCATGTCCTTTATAGGGACATGGATGAAACTGGAAAACATCATTCTCAGTAAACTATCGCAAGGACAAAAAACCAAACACCGCATGTTCTCACTCATAGGTGGGAATTGAACAATGAGAACTCATGGACACAGGAAGGGGAACATCACACTCTGGGGACTGTTGTGGGGTGGTGGGAGTGGGGAGGGACAGCATTAGGAGATATACCTAATGCTAAATGACGAGTTAATGAGTGCAGCACAGCAACATGGCACATGGATACATATGTAACAAACCTGCACATTGTGCACATGTACCCTAAAACCTAAAGTATAATAATAATAATAATAATTAAAAAACAGCATTTATTCCTATTTCATTTTATTGATTCGGATCAGCACCAGCTGGTATTTTCATGGTGTGTGGTTTCTACAAACCAACATATTGAGGTCAATTCTGGATTTTCATCAGTTGCAAACTATGAAAAATGTCAGTTCATGATGAGTGATAATCCAAAAAGTGGCGTGGCCAACTAATTTAAGGTGACACATGTGAGTCCCTCTCAGTTTGGTGGTTTCATGTGTGCTCGGATAAAATGTGCCTTCAGAAAACACTGAAGGTGCTGTCTTTTAATTTTATTTGTGAGAACACTTTACTTCATGGCTTTGATGGTTTCAGTTGAAATTATAGTTTCAGTCATTTGTAAAACCTCAAAATTTATTCCATATTATATTTTTATATTTGATTTTAATTGGAAGATTATTTTGGAAAATATGAAGTTCTCTTCATTCTACTTCTAATTTCCAATTTGTGGCTACTATCATCTAGCATACCCGTTGAAAGTTATAAATGAAATTTAAAGAATTATCTCAAATAGTTTTTCTAACATAAAATAAACACAGCACAATTTGATCAAAATTGCCTTCTACAGCTTTACAATTAGTTTTTCTTTGAACAAACATCTAGTTTCAAAGTGGTGTTGATGATTACAACAAATTTTTATTCAAATAAGATAAGTTATATAATGGGCCTAAAGTAAGTAAGAAAGATTCTTTATCAGTAAACTCACATTTTTCTAGATTTTGAAATGGCATTCTCCCTCATGAAATCCAAGAGAAGAAATATTATTATCTATTGAACAGTAGAAATTATTACATGACTTTAAGAAAAAGATATAAAGAAAACATGTAAGCAAAACAACAAAAAACATATATTAAAACTCCAAAAACATAGACTACTTATCAAATATTAATAATAGAGAATGTATGGCTGCATTTTCTCTCTTACAAAATGCTATAAATAGCTACACATATTGGGAGAAATAGATCAGAAGTCGAAATTACAAATAAAATCCTGAAAGATGCCTATTGCCTCTGTCCTTTATAGTCTATCAGATTGGTACTTGTGAAATATCAACCTCAAAGTAAAATCAAACAACAGAAATAAAAACAAATTCTCCACAATAAACCAAATTTCCATTAATTCAATGGACTGTGATAAATGAAAGTTGGGAAAAAACCATGGTTATCTTACATTTTAATAGCTTATTTAGCTCTTCTGTATGGAGGCAATAAACTTTAAAGAGATGTAGAAAGGCAAGAAGAGAGAGAAGGTGAAGAGAGAGAATCCAGGAATTTTCATGCAGAGATAAGTTTGCCCTAAGGAACTAGGGCCCTATGCAAAATCGGATCCCATGTTTCTTCTTTTAAGTCAGTGTGCCTTGCTCCTTGTCTCCTGCTCCACCTTTCACCCTTTCTTTTTTTTTATTTTTTATTTTTATTTTGAGATGGAGTTTCACTGTTGTTGCCCAGGCTGGAGTGCAATGGAGCAATTTTGGCTCACTGCAACCTCCACCTTCCAGGTTCAAGTGATTCTCCTGCCTCAGCCTCCCGAGTAGCTGGGACTACAGGTGCCCACCAGCTAATTTTTTTTATTTTTAGTAGAGAAGGGGTTTCCCCATGTTGACCTAGCTGGTCTCGAACTCCTGACCTCAGGTGATCTGTCTGCCTCGGCCTCCTAAAATATTGAGATTACAGGCATGAGCCACCGTGCCTGGCCCCCTTTTAATCCTTTCTCTCTTTCTAAATACCACTATAACTATTTTCTCTGAAGGTTTATTTTGCTTGCACTCTCTCTCTCTCTGCGCGCGCGCGCGTGTGTGTGTGCTTCTAAATACCACTATAGCTATTCCCTTTGAGGGTTTATTTTTGCAATCTTTCACTCAAGGTTTCCTCCATCAAAGTCTGTCAGATTTGGGCATGCTCACAGTCAGGTTGTGATTGGAAGTCAGACTCTCTGTGCTTCTCCTTGTGGTCTTGTAATTGCCTACACAAGAGCAATCAAACATATCAGCTAGAACAATCATCTGTATCAGCTGGAAACCTGTCTTTAATTTAAGTGAACACACCAGTTGAACACATTTATTTGGACAGTTATTTCTGCTGGAAAGAAATCATGTCTCTCCCAAGGTTTCCTGAATTGAAGAATAGGGTCTACAGGTTTTAGGAGCAGAATGTGTGGAAATAATCAGAAGACATGCTTTGCCCTTTGTATATAGCTAAGTGAAATGATGTAAAAATCAATATTTGGTTACCCTTTGAGAAAAATCTTGAAATTCTAGTCTGTCAAATATCGTTTAGGATTCTGAGCATTCGTGTATCCTTCATTTCCTTCATAATAAACTAAGAATGAAAAACTATTTTGAATTTTATAAATAGGTTTTCTTCTTATCCTAGAAAAATGAGTTGCACAAATGACAGTAAGTAACTCCAAGTCAGTGTTTTTACCCAATTCGCCTCTTGCAAATTTAGCTCTAACAGCAGTTGTTATTGACAGTGACACATATAGACTACGTAACACGAGGTGAGGGCCTGGTAATCTAGCATATGGCTTAAAGCACATTAGACGATTTTGATAAACAAAATTGGCAATTTAATTGCATTACTGAAAACTCTAAAATATACACAATAAATAAAACAGAGAAACTACATCATTTAAATCTCCATGATTTTCACACACACAAAAGTATGTGAAAAATAAAAGGATAAAAATGATTAAGTTAAAACAGGAGATTCCTTGTATTAATTGTAAATATATCACATTTCAGATTTTACAAATCTTTATTCAAGTTATTATACTATTGAGTAATTATCTTTAGTACTTTTCAAACAATGCCTCTAATGATCTACAGGGATCATTTTTTTCACACTAGTTTCTTGGTTTCAAACTCTTGGTTATCTAAACCTCAGTTCCTAGGAATAGTGCCAATGTCTTATTCATCGTTGAATGCAGCTTATTTCTTAAAGTACAAAAGAAATTCAATCAATGTTTCTTGAATGAATAAAATAAAACTATTCTTACACACATGCACAAAATCATACAAGAGGTAATTAATCTGCTACTCTGGGGTCAGTCCCTTCATGCATATTTATAGCAACTCACCAGGATGATAACTTATGGATCAAGAGGAGCTTTGTATGTACCTATAATAAAGAAATATGTTAAAAAGACTGCCTAATACTCTCTTTTCATCTAAGTTTTCCATTTTATGCTGAACCAAGCACATACTTGTTTGATGAATATATTATATTAAGCAGTCTGGGGGTTGTGGAGAGTATTGAATATTCTTCCAGATTTTTAAATACCAGCGAGGCAGAAGAGAAGAGCTGCTAACTGCACTTGCAGTTTTCTAGCCAAAATTCGGCTAGAAAACATAAGCATTTATGTTGCACCGACATCACAAACTTCTTACCATTCGAGTAAGATAACTGTATTATGAACTTTAATATGCTTTGGAGAAATAAAGAGGAAATAGAATGAAGAAGCTTTCTTTATTCTCACTTATTGCAGAGAATGCCTTGTGTGAAATGGTTTACAAAAGGAGTCATTTAGAGAATTGAACTAAAAGACATGTTTTAGCGACATTTTTGCAGACACAGAAATAAATATATTTATAATGCATAGTACAATAGTGGATGTTAAATGAAAATTTATTAAATTGTGCTGAAATCACAATTTCTCCTCATTTTTTATCTTTGTTTCTAGAAAGTTATAATAAGCTACAGAAGCACACATAGCCAGAAAATCAATTTAATTTGGTCTAAGGCAGCACACGTTTAAAATAATGCTAACACACAGATATTGGCTAGATTAATTGCCACTCTAACTGTCCTCATCCTTGAAAACTTTAGAATGAAAAGGTGAAATATTTGAAGAAAGGAGAAAATATGTGCCGGATTTTGATGAATGAAATCTAAGTGTATCTTTACTGTGAACATGCTAAGACTGTTTTAGCCTTCTTAATAAGTAAAAGGGGCAGGTAGCCTTCTCACTCACACTTAGAAAATAAACTAATAACTAGATCTCTGGCAATCTCATATGACTGATAAGTCCAAGAGAACATAGGGATGCTGAACCCAGCATCAGAAACTGCCTATTTGTAGATGTCTTGTTAAGTATGCAGGTTTTCTTTATACATTGCTGTGTTATTATCAAACATTAATTAGATATTTGTAAGATATAATTTAGTTCATTGATTCATTCTTTCATATCTGTTCACTAAGTTCAGTTATAGTAAAAATAGAAAAATGAAGAGTATAGTTATTTTTTTCAAGAAATATTAATGTCTCTTGTTTTTTAGTTTTGTTTTTTGTTTGTTTTGTTTTGTTTTGTTTTTGCGAAGTCTATCCCAGGTCTAATGATGAGTGAGACAAAAATGAAGATATCAAAAACCTGTTATCATAAAAATATATAAACATTTATAGACACTGGTATACATTATCTAGCCAGAGAAATGTTTTCATATGGTAAAAGTATAAAACCTATATATAACTTACTGTAACAAAAAATGCCTTAAAACAGTAAATCAGCACAAATAACTATAAGAAAATAATTGTTTAAAAACATTTAAATAATCTAAACATTATTTACATTGTAAAGGATATACCAAATTAATTTTTAAATAGTTTAGACATTAATAAAGTTTAAATCATTGTATGTTAAACCATAGTACATGACCAAGACTTTATTCAATAAAATGCATAGCTTTAAGCATATTATTATAAAGCCAATTTAATAGAATTAATGAAAGAATTTAAGATATTTGTAAATAATAAAATAATACAAAGACAATTAAAATGGCAGAAAAAAAACCGAACACCATTGCAGTATATATATAAATTAGAGAAAAATCTGAAAAACAAAAACTGTAAAATAAATAAAGAAAGAAAATAAAACTGTGACCTATTCTTTAAAATGATCAACATAATTTATTAAACTTTTAGGCAGCGGAGAGTTATTGGCTTTGAAGGAAGAACTGAAAAGTGAAAATCAAAGTTACTAGACACATATAATCTTTTCTATGAGTATTTATATGGCTGACTTACCTTTTCCTACTTGTAGTTGTTCTTAATCAGAATTGTTCTGTCATTGACAGTGATGGCAAGTATTACTTATCATAGAGGGTAACACGTGAACAACTATGATACATATTATTTAGTGTAACTTATTTCGGACATCCTAAATTTTATATAAAATTTAACCTACAATTCAAATATTTCTAACTGTATAAATACACAGATGTTTTAATAGACAGTATGTAAAAAATTGAATAATTAATAGGATTCTGCTAGTCTTAAAAATCATAGACATAATGGTGCTAAAATATATTTGTTAAAAATAACAAGTGAAATGCTTATAATAATTTCACATTTCTGTATTGACTTTCTACATGTGAAAGCAAGAGGTTATTTTGTCATAGCTAATTTAAAAAGGTGATTGATCTTATTTCTTTTCAGTGCATTCATCTGTGAATGGATTTAGTGATAGAAGGAGAAAGGAGGCTATGTGAGTAGAGCAGTATGGTTTCTGTTTGCCTTATTACTCCTGAGAACTAGATGACTGTTATTATGAACTGGTTGTGCAGGAATCAATCACTTTTTTTTTATCCCAAAGGACCAAATATTAATTTTGAAGTGGGTGGGAGAGTGACTATCAATGTATCTACAAACATTAAATGCGTGAAATTTTACTGCAGTCTCCCAGATGGTCAATTTCTTTTTCATTTTAAATGACACTGGAATATGCCAAATTATATTTAATGAAAAACAACCAATTTTTTTTATTTTTTATTTTTCCAACAAAGATTTCTTGGAAATTAGTTTTATTAACCCATCTCCACTTTTTGTCCCAACAACTTGTAAGAGACTTTATGCTCCAGATTAAGTTCAATACATATTAGAAACATAAGTTCTTTATTATGTCAACGCAATCACAAACATCAAGCCTCTCTCTCTCTCTCAAGGCAATCACAAACGTGTATGAGGAATAACACCTGAAGAAGCTGACATTATGGATATTCCACTGTGTTGCAGAATAAAAGGAGATTTTCAGCCTTACACTCAGATGATGACAGAATGCTCAGTGGATAGCTCTATCTTGACCTGTGGTATCGCCCCACCCACAAATAGTCCCCTTTTACAGTCTGTCATCACTCTTTACACATAGTCTTCCTTGATAAAACTTCTAACTTTCCCCATTGGAAGGAGTTTTACCTTTTGGATGCTCCTTGTTTCCTGTTACTTTAAGCAGTTCTTTAGGTTTCGGCCACACAACTATATAAATGTTTTCTCAATCTTCTTGGGCTCAAAAGAAAACAAACAGTTCCAAGAATTAGATCTAATGCAAGTGACCCACTTTCTAGCCTGACTTCCCAATAGTGAGAGTTATTTCTCATGTGAAGTAAGCACAGCTTCAGTGATAAACATTTTTCTTCAGTGATTCAGTTAACCCATACTGAGTTAATGGTCTTTTTTCTTTTTACATGGTTCTAGTTTTATTCAATTAGGAATAATAGCCACCCCTCCTTTATTATTTTCCTGAGATGAACTTGGTTCTTTTCTGCCCCACATAAAACCTGGCTGAATTGTAAGAGAAAGTACAGGGACTGTTAAATGTGTCTCTCTCTGTGTCACTCAGTGGACTGGAACAGATCCAATGCACCAGCAAAAAATAATCACACTTCGACTTGAAACCTCCTTTCTAATGGAAGAAATAAGGAAGGACATGATGCTGCTCTTTGTGAATACTCTCTTGTTCTCAAATACTTCTTTTTTTTCTCTTTTCTGTGACAAGGAATAAGAGAGTCCTTTTATTGCCCCCCAAAAGACACCCCTGAGATGGAGACAGAGAAAGATGGTCGAACAGAAGCCTCCACTAATTTTCTTCCCGGCAGGAACACCAAATAAGCACTTTCATAAGAACCAGATATTAGCTTAGGTACCAGCTTAACCCAAGTGGAGTAGAGCACTGAGTGGGTTCTTATGGTCCCTGATTCTAGGACTTGGCTCTTGGATTGCATTTCTGGACCTGCCCTGGGCCAGGGGGGAATCCACCGCACTGGAGGGTCTCAGACCTAGCAGCATTCACTACGAACTGAGTGGAGAGCCCTTGGGCCTTAAGTGAATATTGGCAATAGCCAGGAAGTACTCACCATGGAGCTGCAGTGATGGTGTCCACGAGGAGTAACTTCTCTGACTGTGCAAAGGGAAGGGAAAAGTTGAAAGTTTAGTGGCTTAGATGTAAGTTTAGCCACAGTAGAATAAAGCACCAGGTAGACTCAAGGTTTCCAACTCTAGGCCCTGGTTCCCAGATGGCATCTCTGGACCCACTGAGTAATAAAGGAAACATGCAGCCCTAAAGGAAAGGACACAAGCATTGCTGTCTTTTTCTTTTTTTTAAATTTAATTTAACTTAATTTTAGATTCTGGGATACATATGCAGGACGTGCAGGTTTGTTACATAGGTAAACATGTGCCATGGTGGTTTGCTGCACCCATCAACCCATCACCTAGGTATTAAGCCCTACATGCGTTAGCTATGTATCCTGATTTTCTCCTTCCCCCAGCCCCTCCCCTGACAGGCCCCAGTGTGTGTTTTTCTTCTCCTTGTGTCGATGTGTTCTCATTGTTCAGCTTCCACTTATAAGCAAGAACATGCGATGTTTGGTTTTCTGTTCTTGTGTTAGTTTGCTGAGGATAATAGAGTCCAGCTCCATCCATGTTCCTGCAAAGGATATCATCTTTTTCCTTTTTATGGCTGCATAGCATTCCACAATGTATATGTACCACATTTTATTTATTCAGTCTATCATTGATGGTCATGGACATGATACCACATCTTTGCTATTGCGAATAGTGTGGCAGTCAACGTATGCATGCATGTATCTTTATAATAGAATGATTTATATTCCTTTGGGCATATACGCAGTAATGGGATTTCTGGATCAAATGGTATTTCTGATTCTAGGTCTTTGAGGAATCACCACACACTGTCTTCCACAATTGTTAAACTAATTTACATTTCCACCAAAAGTGTAAAAGCATTCCTGTTTCTCCACAGTCTTGCCAGCATCTGTTGTTTCTTGACGTTTTAATGATCACCATTCCGACTGGTGTGAGATAGTATCTCATTGCTACAAAATATTAAAATACCTAGAAATACATCTAGCAAGGGAAGTGAAGGACCTTTTCAAGGAGAGCTGCAAAATACTGCTCAGGGAAATCATAGAGGTCACAAATAAATAGAAAAATATTTCATGCTCGTGGATAGAAAGAATCAATATCGTGAAAATGGCCATGCTGCCCAAAGTAATTTATAGATTCAATTCTATTCCTGTTAAACTACTATTGACATTCTTCACAGAATTAGAAAAAAATAATTTAAAATTCATATGGAACCAAAAAAAAGGACATATAGCTAAGACAATCCTAAGCAAAAAGAACAAAGCTGGAGGTATCTCTCTACCCAACTTTAAACTATATTAGAAGGCTACAGTAAGCAAAAAAAAAATGGTACTGGTACAAAAACAGCCACATAGACCAGTGGAACAGAAGAAACAATTCAGAAATAAGACCACACATCTACAAACATCTGATCTTCAACAAACCTGACAAAAACAAGCAATGGAATAAGGATTCCCTATTTAATAAATGGTGCTGGGAAAACTGGCTAGTCACATGCAGAAAATTGAAACTGGACCCCTCCTTACACCTTATTCAAAAATTAACTCAAGATGGATTAAATACTTAAATGTAAAACCCAAAACTATAAAAACCCTAGAAGAAAATCCAGGCAATATCATTAAAGACATAGACTTCGGCAAAGATTTCATGATGAAAACACGAAAAACAATTTCAACCAAAGAAAAAATTGACAAATAGGATCTAATTAAACTAAAGAGCCTCTGCACAGCAAAAGAAACTCTCATCAGAGTGAACAGACAACCTACAGAATGGGAGAAAATTTTTGCAATCTGTTCATCTGACAAAGGTCTAATATCCTAAATCTACAAGGAACTTAAAAAAAAAAAAAAACAAAACAAGAAAAAAACAGATATCCCCATTAAAAAGTGGACAAAGGACATGAACAGACACTTCTCAAAAGAAGACATTTATGTGGCCAACAAACTTGAAGAGAAGCTCAACATCACTGATCATTAGAGAAATGCATTGCTGTCTTTACCACCTGCTGATTATAGAGCCCTAGGGCCTTGAGCAAACATAGGCAGTAGTCAGGTAGTGGTTACATCAGGCCTTGGTGACACTCAGTGCTGTGTTGGCTTTAGATCTGACCCAGCACAGTCTCAGTGGTTGTGGCTATAGTGGTGCTTTTGTCACCTTTCTGGGAGCTCCAGGCAGCTCAGCACAGACAGAGGGCCTCCATTTATTTGGATGAAAGAAAGGGAAGAGAACAAGATTCTCTGCCTAGTAATTCAGAGAAATCTTCTAGATATTATCCAAGACCATCAGGGTGGTACCTCTACAAGTCTGGAAGAATCTCAATGTTACAGGTCTTGGGATGCCCTTTAATGCAGATATGGCTGCAGTGACCAAAAACTTAGATCACAAAACCCAAATCCCTTTGAAGACTTGGAAAATTTTCACAAGAAGGCCAGGTGTAAACAAGCACAGACTGCAAAGACTACATACAGTAAATCCCTGACTCCTCAATTCACAGACATCATTGAATATTCAAAAGCATCAAGACCATCCAGGAAAATATGACCTCACAAAACAAAAAAAAATAAGGTATCAATGGCTAATCTTGAAGAGAAAGAGATATATGACCTTCCAGAAAGTGAATTCTAAATAGCTGTTTTGAGGAAACTCTATGGAGTTGAAGATAACACAGAGAAGAAATTCAGACTCTTACCAGATAAACTAAAACAAAAAGATTGAAATAATTTAAAAGAATCAAGCAGAAATTCTGGAGTTGAAAAATGCAATAGACACACAGAAGAAGGAATCAGAGTCTCATAACAGCAGAATTGCCCAAACAGAAGAAAGAATCAGTGATCTTGAAGACAGGATATATGAAAATTCACAGAGAAGACCAAAGAAAAAAGAATTAAAAAGGATGATATATGCCTACAAGATCTATAAAATAGCCTCAAAAGGGCAAATTTTAGAGTTACTGGTCTTAAAGTGTAGGTAGAGAGACAGGGGCAGAAAGTTTATTCCAAAGGATAATAACAGAGAAATTCACAATCCTAGAGAAAGATATCAGTATTCAGGTACAAGAAATTGTAGAACAGCAAGCAGATTAAATCCAAATAAGACTATCTCAAGACATTTAATAATCAAACTATGAAAGGTCAAGGATAATGAATGAATCATAGAAGCAGCAAGAGAAAAGAAACAAATAACATATAATAGAGCTCCAATACATCTGACAGCAGACTTTTTAGTGGAAAACTTATAGGCCAGGAGAGAGTGACATAGCATATTTAAAGTATTGAAGGAAAAAAAAAAGAATTTTCATCCTAGACTAAAAGTAAAAATAATCTTCAAAATGAAGGTGAAATAAAGACTTCCCAGACAAACAAAAGCTGAGGGATTTCATCAACACATGACCTTTTCAACAGGAAATGCTGAAGGAAGTTCATCAGTCTGAAAGAAAAGAAAATTATTGATCAAAAGGAGACCATCTGAAAGTATAAAACTAACTTGTAATAGTAATACACAAGGCTGGGCATGGTGGCTCATGCCTGTAATCCCAGCACTTTGGGAGGCTGAGGTGGGTGGATCACCTGAGGTCAGGAGTTTGAGACTAGCCTGGCCAACATGGTGAAATACTGTCTCTACTAAAAGTACAAAAATTAGCTGGGTATGGTGGCAGACGCCTGTAATCCCAGCTACTTGGGAGGCTGAGGCAGGAGAATCACTTGAACACGGGAGGCGGAGGTTGCAGTGAGCCGAGATGGCACATTGCACTCCAGAATGGGGGACAAGAGCAAAACTTTGTCTCAAAAAAAAAAAAAAAAAGTAATACACAGAAAAACACACAGCATTATGACACTGCAATTGTGATGTTTAAGCTATTTATATCTTAAGTAGAAAAGACTAAAAGATGAACCAATTAAAAATAATAATTACAACAACTTTTCAAGACATGGATAGTACAATAAGATATAAACAACAGAAAGTTAAAAAGTGGGAAGATGGAGTTAAAAAGTGTAGAGTTTTCATTAGTTTTCTCTTTTTGTTTATTAGTCTTTTTGTTTATCCAATGTTGTAATCTTTTAAGAATAATGGACTATATTATATTGTTTGCAAGCATCATGTTAACCCCAAATCAAAAAACATACAATTTATACACACACACACACGCACACACACACACACACAAGGAGAAATTAAAATGTACCACCAGAGAAAACCACCATCACTAAAAGGAAGACCAGAAGGAGGGAAAGAAGTAAGAGTTGACCATAAAACAATCAGAAAAGAAAAACAAAGTGGCAGGAGGAAGTCCTTACTTATCAATAATAGCATTGAGTGTAAATGGATTAAATTCTACAATAAAAAGACATACAGTAGCTTAATGGATTAAGAAAAATGACCCAACAATCTGTTGCCTACAAGAAGCACACTCAATTATAAAGACAAATGTAGACTGAAAATAAAGGAATGTAAACATATATTTCATGAATATGGAAACCAAAAATGCAGGGGTATTTATACTTATATGAGGAAAAATAGATATTAAGATAAAAATATAAAAAGACACAGGTATGGTCATTAAATAATAATAAATAGATAAATTCAGATAGAAGATATATCAATAGTAAATATATGTATGTATATATGCACTCAACACTGGAACACCAAGATATATAAAGCAAATTTTATCAGAGCTAAAGAGAGAGATAGATCCCAATACGATAATAGCTGGAGACTTCGACATTCCACTTTTAGTGTTAGGCAGATCATCCAGACAGACAATCCAACAAAGAAACATTGAATTTAAATGGCACTGTAGACCAAATGGACCTAATAGATATTTACAGAACATTTCACCCAATGGCTACAGCATATACATTATTCTCCTCAGCACATGGATAATTCTCAAGGATAGACCATATGAGAAGTCACAAAAAAAGTTGTAAAACTTTTCAAAAATTGATATTATATCAAATATCTATTCTGATGAAAAGAAAATAAAACTAGGAATCAATACCAAGACAAGTTTTAGAAGTGATACAAATACATGAAAATTAAACAATGTGCTCCTGAATTACCATTGAGTCAATGAAAAAATTAAGAAGAAAATTTAAAAATATTTGAAACAACTGACAATGGAAACACAACACACCCAAACCTGCCTATCGGATACAGCAAAAGCGGTACTAAAAGGAAAGTTTGTATTTATAAGTATTTACCTTAAAAAAGGGAGATAAAACTTCAAATAAACAACCTAACAATGCATCTTAAATAACTAGAAAAGCAAGAGCAAACCAAACTCAAAATCAATAGGAAAAAAAGAAATAATAAAGAGCAGGCTGGGCACGGTGGCTCACACCTGTAATTCCAGCACTTGGGAGGCCGAGGCGGGTGGATCACCTGAGGTTGGGAGTTCAAGACTAGCCTGACCAACATGGAGAAACCCCATCTCTACTAAAAATACAAAATTAGCCAAGTGTGGTGCTGCATGCCTGTAATCCCAGCTATTCAGGAGGCTGAGGAAGGAGAATCACTTGAACTCAGGAGATGGAGGTTGCAGTGAGCCGAGATTGCACCATTGCACTCCAGCCTGGGCAACAAGAGTGAAACTCCGTCTCAAAATAAAATAAATAAATAAATAAAGAGCAGAAATAAATGAAATTCAAATGAAGACAAAATATAAAAATGAAACAAAAAGTTTTTTGAAAAGACAAACAAAACAGACTGACCTTTAGCCAGACTAAGGGAAAAAAAAGAGAAAAGGCCTAAATAAACAAAATGAAAGTTGAAAAATGAGACATTAAAACTGATACCCCAGAAATGCAAAGGATCATTAGAGGCTACTATGAGCAACTATATGCCAATATGTTGAAAAATCTAGAAGGCTTGGATACATTCCTAGACACATACAGCCTACCAAAATTGAACCATGGAGAAATCCAAAACCTGAACAGATGAATAAAAAGTAATGAGATTGAAGCTGTAATAAAACATCTCTAAATAAAGAAAAGGCCAGGACACAATGATTTCCCTGCTAAATTTTTCCAAACATTTAAATAACTAATACTAATCCTACTCAAACTGTTTTGAAAAATAGAGGAGGAAGGAATACTTCCAAACTTATTTTACAAGGCCAGTATTACCCTGGTATCAAAATCAGACAAAAGCACGTTAAAAAAAGAAAAGAAAAAGAAAGGCCAATATCTCTGATGAACATTGTTGCAAAAATCCTCAACAAAATACTAGCAAATCAAATTCAACAACACATTAAAAAGATTCTTCTTCATGACCAACAGAGGGTGCAAGGATCATTCAACATATGCAAAACCAGGATTTATTCTGGGCATGCAAGGATGGGCCAACATATGCAAATCAATCAGTGTGATACTTCATATCAACAGAATGAAGGACAAAAAACATGTAGTCATTTTAATTGATGCTGAAAAATTATTTGATAAAATTCAGCACCCCTTCATGATTTAAAAAAACTCAAAAAACTGGGCATAGAAGGAATATATCTCAACATAATAAAAGCCATATATGATAGACCCATAGCTAATATCACATTAAGTGGGGAAATACTGAAAGCTCATGATAAGGTAGCCCGCTGTCACCACTGTTATTTAACAAAGTACTGGAAGCCCTAGATAGAGCAATCAGACAAGAGAAAGAAATAAAGGGCATTCAAATTGCAAAAGAAGTCAAATTATCCTTGCTTGCAGATGATACAATCCTATATTTAGAAAAATCTAAAGACTCCACCAAAAATCTATTTGAACTAATAAACACATTCAGTAAAGTTTCAGGATACAAAATTGACATACAAAAATCAGTCTCACCTCTATATGCCAATAGTGAACAATTTGAAAAAGAAATTAAGAAATTAATCCCATTTCCAATAGCTACAAGTATAATATCTAGGAATTAACTTAATCAAGGAAGTCAACAATCTCTACAATGAAAACTAAAACAGTGAAATAAATTGAAGAGGGCACAACAAATGAAAAGACATTTCATGTCTCTGGACTGAAATAATGAATATTGTTGAAATAATCATCCTATCCAAAATAATCTAAACAGTCAATGCAATGCCTATTATTAATAAATTACCAATGACATTTTTCACAAAAATAGAAAAACCATTTCTAAAACTTATATAAAACCACAAAAGATCCAGAATATCCAAACCTGTTCTGAGCAAAAAAGAACAAAACCTTTAGGAATCACATTACCTGACATAAAATTATACTACAGAGCTATAATAACCAAAACAGCAGGTACTGTCATAAAAACAGACACATAGACCAATGGAACAGAAGACAGAACCCAGAAACAAATTTATACATCTACAATGGGTTAACATTTAACAAAGGTGCCAAGAACATACATTGGAAACAGGACAGTCTCCTCAACAAATGATGCTAAGAAAACTGAATATCCATATTCAGAAGATTGAAACTATACCCCTATCTCTGACCATATACAAAAAAACTAAATCAAAATAGATTAAAGACTTAATCTAAGACATCAAACTATGAAACTAATAAAATAAAACACTGGAGTAACTCTCCAAGACATTCGACTGGGCAAAGATTTCTTGAGTAATGCCCCACAAGCACAGGCATCCAAAGTAAAAATTGACAAATGGGAACAGATCAAGTTATAAAGCATCTGCACAGCAAGGGAAACAATCATCAAAGAGACAACCCACAGAATGGGAGAAATTATTTGAAAGGTATCCATCTGATGAAGAATTAATAACAATAATGTATAAGGGGCTCAAACAGCTCTATAGGAAAATAAAATCTAATAAACCAAGTAAAATGGGCAAAAGATTTGAGTAGACATTTCTCAAAAGGGGATATACAAATGGCAAACAGGTATAGAAAAAGATGTTTAACATCACTGATCATCAGAGACATGCAAATAAAAACTACAATGAAATATTATCTCATTTCAGTTAAAATTGTCTTTATCTAAAAGATGGGCAATAACAAATGCTGGTAAGGACATGGAGAAAAGGGAACACTTGTACACTATTGATGAGAATGTAAATTAGTATAACCACTATGGAGAACCACTTTGGAGCTTCATCAAAACAACTAACAATTGAGCTATCATATAATCCAGCAATCCCACTGTTGAGTGTGTACCTGAAACAAAGTATGGAATGGATAAAGAAAATGTGGTACACATACACAATGGAGAACTATCCAGCCACAAGAAAGAATGAGATCTTGTCATCTGCAACAACATGGATGGAACCAGATGTCCTTAAGTGAAATAACCCAGGCAAAGAAAGACCAGCTTTGCATGTTTTCACTGAATTATGGGAGTTAAAATTTAAACAATTGAACTCATGGACATATAGGGTAAAAGGATGGTTACCAGGGGCTGGGAAAGGTAGTGGGGTGGAGAGGAAGGCGGGGCTGGTTAATGCATACAAACATAGAGTTAGATAGAATAAATGAGATCTAGTATTTGATAGCATAACAGGGTGATTGCAGTAAAAAATTAATAGTTTGTTATTGATTATAGTCAAGTCAATAATTTATTATTCATTATTAAATAATGAAAAATGTGTAATTGGATTGTTTGTTAAACAAAGAATAAATGCTTGAGGTGATGAATACCCATTTACCCTGATGTGATTATTACAAATTGTACACCTGTATCAAATATATCAAATACTCTATGAATATATACACCTACTATGTACCCAAAAAACTTAAAAATATTTTTTTAAATAAGTTGAATTTAAAAAAAAGACACTCCTCCTGGCAAACACACACACACATACACGCAGACACACACACACCCTCTCTTGGGAAACATGGACATATTTACTCTTTTTTAAGAAGAAAAAGAGACTAGTCAATTATGCCATATAAAAGGTTACTTTATATATTTTAAAAAAGAGGATAATACTGTTAAAGTATCTGTATTTTTAATTTTTAAAAATTATTATTAATATTGCTATTGCAAGAAATGATTATGTGTTCATCCAATTACCATCAATAAAATCATTTTCTGAGTTTCTAAACTCTGTCATTGTTTTTTTCCCCACAAGTGTCTAGGTTGACGTGTTAGACCTTTCTGGTGGGGGGTGGGTGGGGGCTGGCCCAAAACCGAATAAGTAAGAATGAAAGAGAGAAAGAGAATAGAATGACAGAGGTTGGGAGAAAGGACACAAAACAAAACAAATCTTGGAAGAAAAGAGGCTGAACTGTTTATTTGCTTTTAAATGACTATTTATTTTGGTAGAAAGTGAAGGGGAGTTGAATAGCCCTTTGACTGTTCCTTGTTCCTTTGTGTCCTTAATTGTTTGCCTTCTTGTGATAACCAAGGTTAGACTTACAGCAGAAAATGATTTCCTGTCTTGGAAGTGGTTTGAAACAGGTATTATAGAACAGCAAGAAGAAGTTAAGGGGGTTATTTTAAGAAGGGAATTTCAGTCTTAGAGCAAGTGTTTAATTTGAGGGCTTAGTGACATATGGTAACACAATTATAAGTTTATGTATACTTTGTTTATACATAAATGTAATATAAAAATATGTGATATATACCAATATTAATAATATATACTATAGTGGTTTAAGACATATACATATACATGCGTATACATTATGTGTGGGGTATACAAACCTATATATTATCTGTGTGTGTTTGTGTTTTTTTAATTTACTATTGTTGGTATTTTGAGAGTTCTATAAAGCCCCTTAGATGATAATGGTGAAATAAATCATAATTTAAATGATAATTCATTTGAAGGTTAACTTACTAACTACAGTTTCTTGAAAAATAAATAAAACTTTCCATTAGATGTAGAGGTTAATATGATTATTTACATTCAATTATTTTATAGCAAATGCTCACATTCAAATATCATATGTTGATTGATAACATTACATTTGGTGACAAAAATTTTTTTCAGGAAACTTTGGTTATAAACTGGGTAGGTGGCCTATTACATGACTGTATGATACACTTTCATTTCTCTAAGTGATAACCTTAAACAATCTGGACTATTTCTTTTCTCCTATCTCTTACACTACATATACAATGGTATAGTTGGCCACTAATTGGGGACATATTTGGAACAATTGCATCGAAATGAATAAAAGCTAAGGATTACAACATGCCAGTGCTTAAAATTATTATTTTTCCTTCTTCTTACTTTACTAGAAAAGTTTTCTCAGTTGATGGTCATGTACTACAAAAGACTTAAGCAATTATTGGTATTTCCTTATGGATTTAGACTCCTTGAGGGAGCATTGTGAAGAGGAAACATAAAGTCTAAGCTCTGACACTTGTCATTGTTCAATATCTCCTGATATTGTTGATGCAAGAGAATTGTTAAACTGTTTTCCTATCTAATTTCCAGTTTCTATTATAATGGTCTGCCCACCCAAAATCCTCTTGTACATTCGCAGGAATTGTTTTTATATTTTCTTTTGTATACTGCTATAAAGCTCCAGTGCTTTGCATTGTGTTATACGCTGTTAACTTTCATAGTTTTAATCTAATGGAGAAAGTTAGTTTGTTTTACAGCACTGTTCAATATTATGCCTTTAAGACATTAAATTAAGTTCTCAGAAAACTTAAGGGATGTTAGTATCATCTTGTGGTCAATACATTCTCAATGTATTATCAAAAATTTTAAAAATGTCATTATTTGAGGAAATTTATATTTAAATATTGTTTATAAAAGAAAGTACCCATCAGTTATTCATATGTATTTGGCATAGAGGAGGAATTGCATTTTACCTTGTGCTTTACTTACATTAGACATCCTTAAGAGGCCTAAGTATTTATACCATGACCTCTTCAGGAATACTAGACTGATTTTATTTATGACGTTTTACTGTATAACAACTCATGAAAAAATTATTACTTTAAAACAACAACTATATTTTAGTTTGTGCTGTGACTTGGAAATTGAGGATAGGCTCAGCTGGGCATTTGGCCAAATCAGGCTAGGACTGGCTGATCTCAGCTTGGCTCACTCATAAAGCTCCATTAAGCTCCTGGGCCAGCTGTAGGTTGGATCTCTGATCCTCCAGCAGGCTAGGCTGTTGTTCATATGGCTGTCTCAGAAACCCGTGTATGACAGCAGGAGCACATAAAATACAGGTTTAGATACAACAGCAATTCCACCACATTGCTACTGGCCAAAACTGAATACAAGGCGAATTCAGATACCAGGGAAGGAAAAATTGCCTCCAGGGATGAATTATAATCATTATTTGCAGTACACCACAATTATCTTCCTCTCTTTCTGGTCTTTCCTGTGTATGCTAGAGGGATGGATCAGAGAAGAAGCTTTAGGAGAAGGTATTGACGAGTTTCAATATTTTATTACTTTTGAAGAAGTTTATAAAAACAGTAAAAATGTTAGTGAGAGTTTATTAAAAACATAGACTATTAAGGAGATTTATTTTCCATATTTTTTCAAAAGGATTTTACCTTACGAGAGCCATTCCCAGGCTTACAGGGACCTCCAGGGCTCACAAATGAAGGAGCACAGACTACATATCATCACAGCCCAGCATATTTTGTCAGCAGTTCCAGGCAGCTACACATGAACTGAACCCAAACCTGGGAGCAGACCATTGCTCCCAGACATCACATAAGGAGCTTTTGGTGGAGAGCAGGGCAGGGACGGGTTACTGCTGGCTGCTAGCTGCACATGGCTATGGATTATTCAACAGAACTGGCTTGTGCCCATACCAAGCAAATCGCTAAGCCCTATTTCAGCTGTTTTGTGTAGCAGGTATAATCATAATCTCTCTTGAAATCATAATCTCATAGGGCCATATTCTTATCTCTGAGAAGGGTTATAATATTTTAGAGGATGAAAATCTAGGCCCTTGAATTTCAGTCTTACTACACGATGATACAGTATGCCCATATTACATGATTATTTAAGATTTAAATTGTATTTCTGCTTTCCTTTGTGTTTAAAAAACTTAGCTAGTTATATGGGTTCTTTGTTATTTCCTTCTCAGTGTTTAACAGAGTTATTTGTTAATGTGCTAATTTCAATAAAGTTAAAGAATATTAAAAAAAAGGTATACTATAGTAGAAGCAAGCATGGCTAGCTAGGCAGAATGTAGTATCTGCTTCTGTTCTTTGGAGGTCATCAATGCCAAAAGGAAAAGGGAACATAGAGGAGAAAACAAGGTCACTTGATTTGTCATTTGGAGAAAATTGACTTTATTAGGTTGCTTAATGTAATCAAACATAACACAATTCTTTTCCTTCATTCAAGGACTTCAACAGACTCTTCAAGCGTACAAGTGCCTATAACAGTTTGGTAAACTGTAGAAGAATCTCCATTATAAACTCCATTTTGGAGCTGTTTTCTGATGAACTCTATTAGAAAAAAGTATAAAGAGTGAAATTTACAAAGTAATGAAATACAGCAATCCAATTAAAATTAACATCACTTTCCTTAATCAAGTAGGAAAATGAAACAGTCTAACAGCTTAACAGCATGAGACACCATCAAAAGCTAGATATAAGTGAGGAAGCAGTAGCAATGCTTACTCCATGTAAGCAAGGGTACAGATACAGTGATAATAAGGGAATTTTGCATTTAAACGATCTCTTACTCTGTGAAAACTTTAAAAAATGATAATTACCATTCTTAGAATGCTTCCTAAATGAAGAAAGGTATAAGGAAATTATCCTGGTCTTAAAATTAAACCCAGACTAAGTTAATAGATCCAATGTGCTTAATAATTTTAAATCTTTGGAGTTTGAAGCTAGTGCCAATTACCTATTAAATATTTGGAGAAATTTAAAAGTATCTGTAAATTCCTTGAGAACATATGCTTTAACCTACTTTGGAAATACATGAATGCATGACTTTTAACATGAATTTATGTTGTAAAATTCCAAAAGACTTACAAGAACTACTAAGCTTATCTCATATTCATTCCTGAATCAATAATAAAAAATATTCTTTGATGATTTACAGCAAAAGAAAACTCTCATACTTTTTGTTTATATTTATAAGGAATATAATTTGACATCATGATGAAAAAATTCTTTGTTGTTCTGTCACTAATGATTATGCACTGAAAATTGGTCTTAACTGGGTTCTGCAAAGCATCATTCTGCAACTTATTTCATTTTTCAAGGCTTGAACTTCAAATAAAAAATTTAAGTTTTGGTTTTGCCAAGTAACTCACTTACCTTTTCCCTCAGTTTTCTACTTTTTAAAGTTCTGATGTCTGTTCTATTTCCTTTCACAGTTCCAAGACTAAACTAACTAGAAATATTCTCAGACATTTTGAAACTGTACAAATATATAGAATTTCAGTTATTTAATATAACATTCTTTTAATTATGAAATTGCACTAAAATTTCCTCACAACTCGCTTGGTGCATTGATTTCTCAAGATATTTATTTATTCTGGAGGCACCCAACCAAGAAATTCTCAGCTCTGTAGATTTTTATCCCCAAAGTCACCTTTGCAATCTTCCCATAAAACTAATGTAATAAATTGTTTTCTTATGCACTTTTTTATTGATAGAATAAATAAATAATTCCATTGATATAGTGAAAAACATAAAATCAGGTTTTTAATTCAGGAACAATATAAATAAAAAGCAGGTCAAAATTAATAGGCAGTGAGATGGAAACGAATCACAGCACTAGGAGTCAGGAGACCCACAGTTTCCACTCAGTGTAATGACCTTCAGCAACACACATCACTTCTCTGAAGTTATTTCCTCTTTTCTAATATGGAAAGGTTACCCTTGATAATTTTAAGGTCTCCTCTAATGCTACATTCTATGAAGCTTTACATCGTTTTCTCACAATGCTTCATATTTTGTTGACACATCAGCAGGGAAATTCACACTTCATTGGAAACCCATTAAAACAATTACCATGTCATTAGTGAAGACTTTTAATTATGAGTTTAGTAACCTAAAGAATTCACTGTGATAGGCAAGATTAGCTCTGTGAGCCTGTGCTACATTGGAATGCATTGAGTGGAGAGATGTCTTCCCTTTGGAGAATTTGAAGCTGTCATTCACAAAGCAGTCAGCATTGTTGATTAGGCATGACAGCAGAAAAGTCAGGAAACAGGGTAAAGACGGATAACCTTTCAGATAGTTTCATGACTAAAAATCCCAGAAACCTGAATGAAAACTTGTTTCATTTGATCTGATTCAATGAGAGAATAGCGGGTAACCACAAAAGGAGGGACATTCCAAAGATAACGAGAGGAGTAAAGAAGATCTGTAGATGTGAATTCGTTGCTAAAGAAGACCAGAGTTGTGAGTATAATTCTGCTGAAATGGCAGATGTGACAAGAGCCCTGGTCATAATTTTCTGCATGCTTGCCATGCTTTCATATTTTATGTGCTTTCATTATAGTAAATATGGCCCTATATACAGCTCAAGTCATTACTCAAGGAGTCCTCCCCTTCTTCCTCCACCTCCTCTGCCCCCTCATTTTCTACTACTACTCCTTTTTTTCTTCTTTTCTTATGAAGTGGTATATTCTATAGTGTTCCAAACAATAAAAATCAAATATAGAGTCTGGAAAAATGACTGCATGTATCATATAATTAGTTTATGGCTGCGCTGAAAGTAACTGAGCTTTCCTTATCTCCTACCTTGCTGTATATATTTAGACACCTTTTAGTTCTCTCCTTTTTAGGAACTCTGTCTGCCATCTACAACTTGAAAATTGAGATTACCCAGGATAGCATTCTCATGTTTTCTCATTCTTTTCACAATTTTTCTTACTGCTTTAAGCAAACTGTTTGATTTCAAGGGAATCTACAAGCAAGTTCAATCAGAGACAAATGTTGGTTTTGTGAAACAGAAAGAAAGCATCCTGCAATAATTTTAATTATAGCCACAAAAGTTAAATTTTCTGTATCCTGGTTCCTATTTATATACTTTGGAAAATTTGTCACTGTGTTTATACTCTCTTAGCTTTTTGTTTTCTGTGTAGAATCAGAAATTCCTATATAATTAGTTCCAAGAAATATCTGGCACATAGTAACTGCTCAATATATGTTAACAAAATCCCACCGTATCACAGAGTATAAATACATGTTGGATTCCAGAGCTGGGAGCTAAGGACCTGGAAAACACCAGGATCTGAAGTAATTACACTTCTCCATCTCTCTTTATTTCTTCCTTATGCTCTATGATATCACCTCATTTTCATTATCCCTTTAAATTTTTCTGTCCTAGGAATCTGACCCCCCTCACTAGAATCAGTGTTTCCCCAAATGTAGTCAGATATGTCAGGAGACACGTGGTGAAAACAAAGCCAACTAGCTCTTACAGTACTCCTTACAAAAGTGGTGTGTAGAAGTTAAGCCTCATACATATACTGAGTAATTTCTGTGAGGTGTATTCCAAAGTCTTTTTGTCTTATCCCAACTTTTCCCTTCTACATGTCTCTCCTGGTTAGGCCCTCCCCACTAATATCAAAGTAATACTTTCAAAAGACAAATTGATCATACTTATTATTCCACTTAAAATCCTTCAATTATTCCAGTCTCTTATTTAGAAATAGACAACAAGCAATCAAGCTTTTAAAACATCTTTGGAGGCTGGGTGTGGTGGCTCACGCCTGTAATCCCAGCACTTTGGGAGGCCTAGGCGGGCGGATCACAAGGTCAGGAGGTTGAGACCATCCTGGCCAACATGGTGAAATCCCATCTCTATTAAAAAATGCAAAAAAATTAGCCAGGCATGGTGGTGCATGCCTGTAGTCCCAGCTACTCAGGAGGCTGAGGCAGGAGAATCGCTTGAACCTGGAAGGCAAAGGTTGCAGTGAGCCAAGATTGCACCACTGCACTCCAGCCTGGTGACAGAGCGAGACTCCATCTCAAACAAACAAACAAACAAAAACAGGTCTTTGGAAATTGAAGTCCAGAGTAACTTCCCTGTGTCATTTTCCATCACGTTGCCATTACTGATCTCTATAAAACACAAGTATTTGTAGATTTTTAAATGGAGTCATAGATTCTGATCTTTTGTGCATCTTTTCCAATTCCTGAAGATATCCATGCCTTTGAGTTCACCAAGGGAATACCCTACATTGTGTTTCATGCTTTTGAAACATAGTGCATCACTTTCGGCTCCAATGGTCAGGAAGTTTCCCAATATTAAGGCAGGATTTGATGTGTGTATTATAGAACATCTGTACCCAACAACTTTGGCTCCAGGGACCAGTTTTGTGGAAGACAATTTTTCCACGAACCGGTGGGGTTGGGGGTAGGGGGGTGGGAGAGTTTCAGGGTAATTCAAGTGCATTGCATTTACTGTGCACTTTATTTCTCTTATTATTACATTGTAATATATAACAAAATAATTATACAACTCACCACAATGTAGAATCACTGGGAGCCCTGAGCTTGTTTTCTTGCAACTAGACAGTCCCATCTGGGGGTGACAGGAAACAGTGACAGATCATCAGACATTAGATTCTCATAAGAAGCATGCAGACTAGATCCCTTGCATGCACATTTCACAATAGGGTTCACACTCCTATGAAAATCTAATGCCACCTCTGATCTCTGGTCTAACAGCAGGCAGAGCTCAGGTGGTAAAGTGAGCGATGCGGAGTGGCTGTAAATACAGACAAAGCTTGGCTCACTCATCTCCTGTTGGGAGGCCTCGTTCCTAGCAGGCCATGAACCCTTACTAATCTGTGGCCCAGGGGTGGGGATCCCTGTTACAGAACACATAAAAATTAGAATTTTTAGGAATCAGCTAAATATATTTTTACATTATTTTATTTTTATGATGTTATAATACAAAAAATGGTTTATTCATGATGTATTTTACTGAGTTTTTTAAGTCAGAAAACAATAAATAAATGTTTCATTTGTTTTAAATTTTGATTTAATATTTTACAACATTTGAAATATAGCACTGAAAGTATAATACCTTCACCAGTTGAATAACATTCTTTGCAAATAAACTAACACAATGCATAGTGCAAGTGGACTTGAGTGGGGAAAAATAAACAGATAAAGTGATTAAACTTCTACACAAGATCGATATGAGGAAAATATATAATAAAGTAGCAAAGTCTGAGAAATCATGAGATATCACTATATTTTAATAATTCAAATGATAACAAAAGAAAATTTGCTCATAGAATGTACGTCCATAAAAATGTCCATAAAATGTCTGTTTTCTGATAAAAAATAATGACTCTGGCCTACTGAGTTGCCAAAATACTAATCTAGAAGTAAACCCAAACCTTAACTAATATGTCTAAAAATAATACCCATATTCAGGATCTGTGATTCAGCAGGTTTTCTAACATTATGATTCTTTCATTTAAAGTTAGTTAAAAATAGCAATAATTAATATAAAATGATTGAGGCCATAATTTAGGAGACTTGGATTTACATCTTTATTCTGCCAGGAGTTCACTATAACATATAGTGTTATTATCCCTCTAAATATTGTTAAATACATGTATTGCACCAGGCACACTAGGAATATCTTCTGTTTTGCTTAATATTCTCAAGTTTTTATAGGATATGGCAATTTTGAAATAAATAAGCATCCACAATATAGTGTATTACAGTGAAGGAAAAATTAAATAAGAGAAGCCATGTAAAATAATAAAATATCATGTAATATAAATTTTATATGATGAATTTCCTACTATATGCATTCATATGAGGTTATATGGTCAAATTGACCATTTTATTTCAGGCATTGACTATGCAGTTTATCGTTTTATCTATAATTGCATTTTTTATTCCAGTAGAATTTAATATATTTACTTATTTGAATTATATGGTCTCTTTATGTGGCAAGTATTGAGTAACCAGCTGGAGTAGCGTATGTGCCAAATGTTTGTTTTGTTTGCATGTAAGCATTTTTCAATATTTGTTTGACTTTAAGTCACACCTCAAAATCCAGGTTGAGTGTTATTCTGTTTATTCTCAACATTGTTGGATGTACAGTGAGAGAAAGTATATACTGCTTCCTAAACACGCTTGAATGTCAATGATCACAAATCATATCTTGATATGCTAAATGTTATATCACAATTTAAATTATTGCCTAACATTCCAGAAAATATTGTGAAATAAGTTAATTTCCTTGTATAAAAACAATTTCAAAATTTGTACATATACACATAGACCTACAGTCTACTTACAGCAAAAACGTGAATAACTGTGGAAAAAATGCTTTAAGAAAGATTATAAGATTTTCCTTTGAAACTTTGAAAACTGAGTATAGCACAGCTTTTTGTTGCTGTACATACACCTTTTTTTGTATTTATATCATTTAAAAATTCATACAATTCACTTGTTCCCTCTCTAAAATTGTAAGCTAATATGATCATAACAAAATCTATTTTTATGACACACCAGCTCACTAAACAAAATGAACTAAATATAAGGAATTTTCTGCCTGAATAAACATTTCTAAAATTTCATATATAAATTAAACATATTCCTTGGCTTTTGGAATATTTAATAACTCTCATTACCGAGAGAACATTAACTTAGTTGATCCTCATATATAAGCTGTTAGTATAAATTTGTGGATGTATAAATGGTGAGCATTATGGTTTTTTAACACATTGAGAAACTAACGCAAAAATTATGTTAACACATGTACTATACTTGGGATTTATTTCACTGTGAAGTAATGACCTCTGTATTTTTTATTACCATGTGGACTTGATGTTCATCTCTCTCTCTCTCTCTCTCACACACACACACACACACACACACACATTGTACACCTAAGTGCTCCATTTTTATTTGTCCTCATGTTCCTTATTCTTTGTTTTTCCCTGATCTAGCTGAGGTTTTGATCTCTACAGAAGCAGAAAGGATATCAGAAATATCATAGCTTGAAAATTCATCCTATTCATTCAATGGCATTAAAAAACCACTGTATTTTGGACTGTAAATTACTATTATTTCTACCATCTTGTAGTTACACAAAAGCTCATCAGAATTTTACATGGATAATTAGAAAGTTTAAAAAAATATTGAAAAGGAAAGTAATATGAAGGAAAATAGAAATGAATAAAGGAAAAGGAATGAAAAGGGAAAAGGGAGGGGAGGAAGAGAGATTTTAGGCAAACATGCATATAAGTATCATCACACTGAAATCTTTGTTCCTCTTTGCTATTAATTATATACTAGAAATTGACTATTGTAAATTGTTATCAATTCACTATCCCCAGCTTATTATATTGTGTCTCCTATGATCAGGCCCTTCTCAGGCATTGCATTGAGATTCTAGGGTCATAGAGATATTTTCAACTGTCCACTGCCCTCAAGAAACTCACTATATATGAGGTTTGCATTCACGTGGACCTGTAATAGCAAGGTGAAGAATGTCAGAAATGCTAGAAGGATAAAATAAACCGAGACTTTTATTCAACCCAGAATGTTATGAGATTTATGTTTGTGGGAAGAGATATCGAAGTTGGAATTCAAAGGATGACAGGATTTGTACCAACAGGAAGGGCAAACTGAACAGCTTAATCAAAAACAATAGAAGTTAAATAAGCTTAGAGCATGTAACATTAAAGGCAAAGTAAAATAAACACACACAAACATAGATTGCTTGGAGGAGAGTGACAAGGGATAAATCCAGAGTAGATTATGTAAAGATTTTACTGATGTTGGCTCTCTTGCCATGTGTCTTGTTTGATGGTGTCTTTTATATTGCAGGAGTTTAATAAGTATTTTTAGTTTAGTTGTTTGAAGTACATTTATCTAGTTTACAGACAATATTCTATATTTTTACACTTCTAGAGATTTTATTATACAAAAAATGTGGGTTATATATTTTGTGTTCTTAGGATTTTTCCTATAGCCAACTTTTACAAAGATTGCTGGTTTTCTTGGCTTTGCATGTATCACTCCACATTCCCAGAACTGGTTTGCATGTCTTTCATGACTTGCACACAATTTTGAGCTGCCTATTGATAGTATGCATCATGCATATTACCCTGCATGTCATAATTATTGTGCTTTCTATATGTTGTTCTGCCCTATGTTTTTATAGTTGATTGTATCCAGTGTGTTTACAATGATTAAATTTTAGCTCTAAATTAGAATCTGGAAATACCTGGAAAATAAATTAGCACTTATTGAGCACTTACTATGGCCTAAGTGTTATACTATATGCTTTATGATTGTTATCTCAATTATCCTATCAGATAATAATTGAAAAAAACCAGTAGCCAAATAAGTAAGTCCTTTGCACCAAATCAAGCAGCTATGAGTGGCTATGTTTAGACCAGAGCAAATTTTGTCAGAATCAAGGCAATTTTCCTATACCTTGACTTTCTAATAAAAGGAATCTAAAGTTAGAATTTGAAATACACAGAGAATGTTTCAAGAGATGCTCTACTACATCTCCCAGGATTGGTCATTTTAGGAGAGGAAGTGGTTACTTAGGCTAATCACTAAAATCTAGTAACGATTAAGAGACAAAATAGAACAAATGCCCAAAAAAATTATTAGTGACTGTCCAATAAAGATGAAACTGTTTAGGAACCCAGTGATTCTTTAACAAATTTGAGCTGGTAGTATAATTTCTGCATTATAGAAGATGTTTCACTAGGGTTAGAATGGTGGGAGAATAGTACAGTAAAACAAGGTATAGATGTATTTCATACCTTGCAATATTTTAAAGTACAAGTTTCAGTTGAAAATTATTTTCTAATATATTAAACCCAAATTTGATTCTATATTATAGATGTGGTTAAAAGAGATATAAAAGAGTAAGATTGCCAAGTTCAGAAGAGAGGAAAAATCCTGGAAATCCTTGAAAATTACGTAAGAAATACATATTTTAAAAGAGCTGGCAAAGGTACAAGAAAAATATGAGTTGTATATAATGCTAGTATGCATGAAGTGTGGAAAAATAATCTTATTATTGTAATTGCTTTTGTGTATTGATATTTACATCCATCAATAATTTACTCAGTTATAAAAATATTTCAGTGGCATTATTATTAAATTATAGATCACTGAATACTTTGAAATTCTATTTTAAGAATGAAAAAGATAAATTATAATTATTAGTTTGCTTTCATTGCTCATTCCAATTCCCAATTTGCTGAGAAATAAGAAAAACAATATTATTTTGAAAAAACGAAATGTGTGTGTGTGAAAAAGAGAATGAATAAATGAAATTTACTCCAAAATCATAGCAGATATTTTAATAAAACCACATTACCCTAATAAGTACTTCAACTACTTTAAAAGTAAACAACATTTAAGTAATTGGTTTAAAAAATTCAAATTGATTATAAGATTTCATCATTGTGTGCAGTTCATACTTGTAAAAGATTCTCAAAACTATGAAAAAAAGAGTAAATTTATTACAAGACTAGATGCCAGATATATACATGATATGTTTAAAATACAGCCTATGAAGAATTTTATGGAAAGTAGCTATATCAAACTAAATGGAAGCAATAATGAAAGTTATAATAGAAGAAAACTTTCCATAAAAATTAATAATATTCTGAAATATGTAGTATAAAGGGATTCAATAAACAACTTATAGACAAGCCATACCTAAATGCATCATGGTAAATAAAAAGAAAAACAATTTTTACAGGTAGTATCCAGGGAACAGAGGGGAGGAGAGGGAAAGATGTTTTCAAAAGAGACAAAATCTAAATGGATTCAGATTTCTCTTTTTTAAATTACCTGACACTAATGGAGAAACTTTTGCAGGTTTTGAAGGATTCTTGAATAATTCTTTACCAAGAGATTAACGAAAATGACAACAACAACAGCGGTGTTACTTTTCTGGAAAACGATGACAATAATACATTAGAAAAATAATCATTGTAATCTCCAGTTGATTATTTGCCTTCTTTATGAGGGATATATAATTAAATCTTCAAAACAATCCAGTGCGTTGGATGAACATTAGTTTTATCATTTGTAGATAAAAAAATGGATTTTCAGACAGGTCAATTGCCTGTTATTACACTAATAGTATGATTCAAGCCCAGCATTATTATAATAAAAATGAAGTATCTCTTCTGATGGAAAAGCAGTAGAAAATATTATCCAATATAAACGGGTTCATAACATGTTTGTCTATTTATCCTCCACAAATGATTATTTGAAAACATACCATTCTGCAAAGACCTGAATAACAATTGAGAAACTCATGCATGAACAAGTTTAAAAAAAAAAAAATGAAGTTATGGTTCAAAGAAGTAGCCATCCTACAGAGGAGTGAAAAATGCATGGGTCATAGTAATCTGGTGTAAATGTGTGAGACCTGCTCTGCAAAGTTGGACAAATTATTTAAAATCTGATTCCAGTAATATGAGCCTGTTAATAACTCCTACACCACATATCATAATAAATAAAGGAAAACAAATGGTGTAAAACTCTTAGAACAAGGCAAGGTATGTTGTAAGCCTAAATAAATCGAAGCTTTTACTATTGTTGTGAAGTCTTGAAAATGGTTAGACAAAGAGACAAGGCCAGACAGGTTCTGTAAACACTACTACAAAATTGTCAACTGAAATTATTAAAATAATTTCAATAATTAAATTAGCAAATGTCAACTGAAACTATTGAAAGAGTTGTAACTCATAACTTAAAATCATTATCAGTCAGGTTTGGAAAATCCCTTTTAAAGAATTTTTAAATAAAACATTATAATGTTCCTGAAATTATTTTATTCATATAGTCTTTTAGTAACTTAAGTAATTACAATACAATTATTTTTATACTGATGGTTTAAATTGTGTAATAAGAAAAATAAAATATTCAAGTCAATGAACTTAATGGTTTATAAGGGAGATTTCGGGCTCACTCTGCAGTTCTAGTTGCAATATACATTCATAAGTGAAAAGGTAGTTATGTACATTAAGAAAAAATAATACCAAAACAAAACAATTTTATCTTGAGGTGACTTGAGTAATAGTCACAAAGTCTGTTTTTGAAGAGCTCCAGCTGTGTTGCTGCTCAGATCTCTGGAGTGAAAACCTAAATTGTGAGTATATCTAAAAAAATACTCACAATTTTAAAATTATATGTTCAAATAAAAGCCATATGTAAGACTGGGTCAGTTATCTGTACTACATCTTAATGAAAAGGCAGTCAAATACACAGAAATGCACTCCAGAATGTTTTAGAAAAAATAAATATACCATAAATTCACAGAAAGTAATAATGCATACATATCATATCATGAATTTAGAGAAAGCAGATAAATATGGATTTTTTAAAAAAGCAAACTGTTGTATTTAAGCATCAGAATGATAATCAAATATTATTAAATACATATCAAATTTAAAGAATACATAAAAATGTAAAAGAGAATAGAAATACAAATATAAATAACCATTTAAAGTGACATCCTAACTAATAATTAAGATAAGAAAAATAAAACAAGATACCAACATTTCATGGATCAAATAAAAAATATTTTAATGTAATTTTTAGCTCCAGGAAAGATATAATAAGGGATCATATGACACTATCCAAATTGTTATAAAGTCAATATCAAGTCTAACCAAAAATATAATTCTAAATTAGAAATGTATTTATCTATTTGTCTATACATAAATCTTTGCATCTATGTTTTTTACATAAGAACTTGAAGGGAAAAATAGAACTAAATTTTGCTAACAGAAACATGGTAAGTAAAATATAATGTATTCCTATGAAAGACCACTGCATAGCCATTGGCAATGACATGTTTTAGAACAGTGTTGGGACAGGAGACACACTTGTGTTAGAAAGCTAAACGCACAACCTGAAATGTAATGATTTCTCAAGATAGAGATATTAAGTATAATGTTTACTCTCTCCTCTCTGTATTTTTTTTTTTTCTGTATACTTGAGGATCTTCAGGGTTCAATTCAGGCTTTCACATTACATTTAATTATGTCTCTTTAGTCTCCATTAGCCCTTTTGTCTCCATGACCTTGACACTCTTAGAGAGTACTTGCCAGTTATTTTGTATAATTTCCTCAGTTTGGTCTTGTGTGGTGTTTCCTCAAGATTAAATTCACATTTTCAGCAAGAACGGCACAAAAAAGTATTTCTCTGTGCATCGCATCAAGAGTCGTATATGTTACAGTTCCATGAGACTCAAAAGGCACCACCTTTACCAAGTCATTTTATCTTCTTGAAAGAAAATTTAGAGGCAGCTAAATGGAGTTAGTGTCTTAATTATATTTTCTGAAATTATAATTTTTTAAGCGGTTTTATCCCCCGATTCCATTTGACTTTTTTGTACGTGCAGCTCGCAGTTTAATTTGCCATTATGTGCACCCAGCATTAGTCTAACTTCATAGTTCTGTTCCTAGAATCATATTTCAGGAATCGCATAACCATATTTTATACTTAATGACTCTTTTAACTTTCCAGTATACCTATTACTTTGTAAGCTCCTGAAGACAGACATAGATATCCCCTAGCTTTTGAATTCTTCCTGAAAATTACTTGTGTGTGTTTGGTACTGATTAAATGGTAATGACTGCCGACTAACAAGTTAAAAGTGGAAATATCCTCTATAGGATTCAATGAGGATTTCTCATTTTTCCAAATAGCCCACAAAATATCTCTATAGGCTTCCAAGGCAAAAAACAAAGACTGTATAAGGCAGCAATTCTGATTTTTTTCTTACAAAATTTAGAAAACTAATAGACTTGGTGTTTCATTATACTTTTACACTGCCACTTCATACCTTTTAATCACTGTTATTTTCTAAAATACATTTTGTAAAAAAAAGTTTTTAAACCCTTATCAACAAAATAAGAAATCGAAATAAAATCAGCCAAGTCAAAACAGTACGATACAGTATTTTTGTTTCCTTGTATTATCACACTTATTTTAGTTTAACATCTGTTCAATGACATCTCAGGCTATATTTTGGGATGTGTGACAATTTTTTTCACAAATTCTTTACTCACAACTCACGATGTTCCCATTAATTGTGATTTGTAAAGGAAGCATTTAACTCAGGGCAGATGCTGAGCAGCATGAGTATGGAACTATGGCACATACGAAATGACACATGGAATTCGCAAGTGGGCACGGATGGCCAGATGGTATTGGCATCTGAGAGATTTATTACACTAAGCTGGCAATAAAACATGTGTGATCACTAATTTAACATACAAAACTGGTCCAGAAAATGTTTATGTTAAACAAATTTCCTCTCTAAATATCAGGTGCAACGTATTTTATGATGTTTCATTTCTCTTTTGAGAGATCCAAATATTGAAAATTGAATCCTTTCTTTTCAGCAAGAGTCCCACTCATTTAGGGCAAGTCATGTCTACATAAGCAAATTTAAATAAATAGATGCACAATTCTCCATATATTGTAGGCAAGTGAAATGAAAGAGTAGGGATATGATTTTCCTTGGTTTATCTAAATTATTACCTTGATCCTATACTTAACTGTGGTTGGCTAGGCCCTCTGTTTTTGACATATAACTCTTGGCTAAAATGTTGAAGATTCCGTATAGGGAAATGTAAAATTCTTTTGAGATTATCAGAAGAATTTTCATACTGTGTATTAAATCGTTATTTAGAAAACCAAAGTATATGACAATGTTCAAATATAATTGAAGTGCAAGAATTTTCCTGGAGTGCCTTTTCTTCTTTCTGACTCCTAGCTAGCTACCACTCTTTTATTAAGTTTCACCTCAAGTGTTATCACATACATGAAGACGTTCTAATTTTCTCCATTGTCATTGCATGCTCACTTATTAGACAGAGTTCTCTGGCATCCAGTTAATACCCGTTATAGATCTTCTCTCAAACTACCAAAGGGAAACATTGGAGCTTACTGGATAGCATTTCGTGTTAGATGTAACTGGTTTCTAAGGTGTGCAACTATGAGCAAGATACCTTATCATTCAATTTCTTATTTTGTAAAGCAGGGATAATAATACCAATTCTATGGAAGGTTTAATTTAAACAATTTCATTAGATAATACACATAAAAAATCTAGCAAAATGTGTAGAACATAATAAATAGTATTTCTTATAGATGTTGATATATATCAACATTCTGCAAGATTCTGAACATTTTTGATGGCAGACAGTAAATTCATCTCTATATTACTGAACCTGCTGCATGCTATTTGGAACACACCATATACATGCACACATATATCTGTGAGATTGTGTATGTGTGTATTTAGATTGAATAGAATAATTTAAAGAAATAAACAGAAAATAAGCAATTTCAGGTAACATGTAACAGAGACTCATGATTTCTGTTCTGAGGCTTCTTTTCAAACCAGCATGTATCAAATGACAGAATTTAAGGGCAGGATCATGGCCAAATGATATATTATCCAATATCAAGTACCCTACATTAATCTGTGGAGTTAGCTATAAAGACCAGAACTAGCTTTATCTTTATTTACTAAGGCAAACATTCTAAGATGTAGATCGAGAATCAAGCAGCCATTGACAGGAAAAGGAGTAGATGCAATTTCTACAAAAATTATCATGGGACCATTTTTAAAAGTAGACTTCTATTTCATTAAATTGTTGTAATGTCAAATAAGATTGTAGTTATTTTCATATACAACCACACTCCAACCATAAACTATAAGAGTGTAGCTTTCATGGTCCAGAAATTCTATCAGAGACCAATGTATCTCAGTTTTCTGTAATACATAGCACTAAGCGGATAATATTGCAGTGATGAAAAATATGAAATAAACCATTCAGTATGACTAATTCTAGTTACTAATACAGGAATTTTTTTCACCTAGCACCTAGCTGAAAATGTAAATTTTTAATCTACAATGAAAGTGTTTAGTCTGCAGAACATCTGGATGTTTGGAAACACCTGGACTGTTTTCAGTTTTCATCCCAAAGTATCTCAGCAGTCAAAAATAGATTGTAGGTGTCTATATAGAGGTAAAATATTTTGGTGCAAAATTTGAATTTTAGTAACTATATGCAACAGTATTTGAGAAATAAAAGTAGTTTTACTTTTATTTTTGATAAAATATATTTCTTTAAAAGTACTACAAACTCTGAAAAATGCTCATTACACAGGAAAAGGCCTATGATATTATGTAAAACGAGAAATTCACAACACAAATCAGTTTACGTGAAGTATGATCAAAAAATGAAAAAAAAGTGCAAAAACTACCGATATTTAATGGTTGCTTACGTAATTCTAGACTATGGTTTAAGCGTCTTATATAGATAATTCTGTTTGATTTTCAAAGTTTCAAAGTAAACTAATGATATGAGTATTATTATTATTATTATCACCATTTTACAGAGGAAAAACCCAAGTCATGGGGTGGTTAAACAATTTACCTGGTATCATACAACAGGATTCAAGATTAAAATACGGTTCTTATCAGAGCCCAAACGCTTTGCGACTATGTGGCAGAAAAAGAAAATTGGGAAAGTATACTAAAATGTTAAGAGTTCTCTTCATCTGATATTTTTAGTTAAAATATTTTAGCAATATTTTTATGATGGACATGAATTATTGTCATGCTAAAAATAACTCTTATTTTAATAACATCATCTATGCAATTTAAAAATTAAGTAGACTGCCAATATGACCAATAAAATCTATTTTTGTAAGTTGCTTCTAACAGATGAGATGGAACACTGTTAAGATTGAGAAACATACTGAGTGAGGGTAAAATAGGAAACTTTATTCTCATAGCTATATTGACTTGTTTTGTGACTCTAAATGATTAAAGGTAGCTCATGACTTTGCAAAAGTTATTTTGTTCTTTTGATTCGAAGTCTAAAACAAAGTTGATAATATCTTATCAAAGAAATATAGAAACTAGAGATTAAATAACATCTAATGAATTCGTTTGTGCTCCTAGGAATGTGTACTACACTATCAATGGATACTATAATCACATAATGTTCTCTGTCAGCTTAAATTCCTTGCATGTGTCCAGGAGATGCCACTCAGTTTGTACTACTCAGTAACTACTATTGTTATGAGTGCCTAAATCACTAACAAACTTGTTTATAATATTTGACTTCTAATGATACAATTAGACCAGGTTGAAGACTTCTTCTTAATGTATTAATTTCTTAATAATTTGCCTTGAATTGTCAAGAAGTTCCAGATATGATCGATCTGGAAATACAGGCAAAAAAAAAAAAAAAAATAGAGAGACTGTTGCTTGTTTCCATGTATAATTGTTCTCTGCTGAGGAGATGATTATGTAAAATAGCTATTGCAATACAATAATATAGTTTTTGAAATACAGGAAAAACAAGGCATTAAGAGAGCAGTGCCTGAAGTGGAGCTAAAATGGGCCTAGGAAAGTCTAGAGCAGCATGTGAACTAAATTTGAGAGACAGTCAACCAGATGAACACTCACAGGAAGGACTTCCAGGCAGAAATAACTACAAATGCAAGGACTTGAGAAATGAGAAAGCATAGTGCGATGGTTAATAGTGAATGTCAACTTGATTGGATTGAAGGATGCAAAGTATTGCTCCTGGGTGTGTCTATGAAGGTGTTGTCCCAGGAGATTAACATTTGAGTAGGTGAACTGGGAGAGGCAGATCCACCCTCAATCTGGCTGGGCATCATCTATTCAACTGTCAGCATGGCTAGAATAAAGCAGATGGAAGAAGGTGGAAGAGCCTGACTTGCCAAATCTTCTGGCCTTCATCTTTCTGCGGTGGTGGATGTTTCCTGCCCTTGAACATAGGACTCCAAGTTCTTCAGCTTTTGGACTCTTGGACTTAACACCAGTGGTTTGCCAGGGGCTCTGGGGCCTTCGGCCACAGACTGAAGGCTGTACTGTTGGCTTCCCCACTTTTGAGGGTTTGGGATTCGGATGGGCTTGCTTGCTCTTCAACTTGTGGGACTTCGCCTTGTGATCATGTGAGTCAATTCTCCTAATAAACTCTCCTTTATATACACATCTATCGTATTAGTTCTCTCCCTCTAGAGAATCCTGACTAATACGCATAGCTCAAAGACATACAATTATTGTTGATGTATACGGAGTGATGGAGCAAGGCAAGATGAGTCTGGAGGAGTATTCACAAAGCAGGTGAAGAATAATGTTGTTTCTCATGCATAAAAGTTTAAAATGTATTCTTAAGACTTTGGGGGCCGGGTGCATGGCTCACGCCTGTAATCCCAGCACTTTGGGAGGCCGAGGTGGGTAGATCACGAGGTCAGGAGTTTGAGACCAGCCTGGCCAATATTGTGAAACCCCGTCTCTACTTAAAAAAAAAATACAGGCCGGGCGCGGTGGCTCATGCTTGTAATCCCAGCACTTTGGGAGGCCGAGGCAGGTGGATCACAAGGTCAGGAGATTGAGACCGCGGTGAAACCCCGTCTCTACTAAAAATACAAAAAATTAGCCGGGCGTGGTGGCAAATGCTTATAATCCCATCTACTTGGGAGGCTGAGGCAGGAGAATTGCTTGAACCCTGGAGACGGCGGTATCAGTGAGCCAAGGATCATGCCACTTACTCCAGCCTGGGCAACAGAGGGAGACTCCATTAAAAAAAAAAGAAAAGAAAAGAAAACGGACTTTGAGGAGCAAATGAAGACTATTGATCAAGGCAGTGAAAAAGAAGATATATATGGCAGGAAGATGACGATGGTGGCATACTGTAGACTATAAAGGAGCTGGTGGGAAAAAACGAAAAACATTATTACTATTCTCCAAAGAAGAAAATAAATTATTTGGACTAAGCTAATGTCAAAGATGATGGGCAAGGGAGGGAGGATATTTTTGTATATGTGATATTCTACTTGCACGATTTAAATATTAATTCAAATTCAGTGGAAAGAAGGTTGGGGAAATAAGGTAAGACTTCATTGTTTAGTAAATTTTGACAAACTTAACGGAAGGATGATGAATCCACAGACTCTGAGAAGTGGGAGGCTGTTTATATAAAGCTAAATAAAGGAAGGTGAGTGAATTTGGGTATAAAATAACACTAATCTCAATGTTGGATCTATTATAATATACGGGCTCTTAAAATATCCAGCTAGAGACTGCTGGCAGGTATTTGGATGTATAGATCTGAAGATAAGCTTGATGTGTCCATGTAGGCATGAGTGTCATTTTTACAAAAGTGATAGTAGAAATGTTAGGACCTGAGTAAAATAAGCCATGAAGAATGTTAAAGTGAAAAAAACAAAACAAAACAAAAAACAAACAAACAAAAACAAACAAGGGCTAAAGAAAAAAAGCTTTGGAAATATCCACTTTTATGAAATGGCCAAGAAAAACCTAGCAAAATGAACAGCAACAACTGAGAGGTAGAAAGAGAAATAGGTAACAGCATCACAGAAATTAAGACCAGAAGTTGTTTAAGGAAGGTATTAAATATGGAAGAGAGAAACAAATTAAGATAAAGACTGAAATAAATCCATTGTATTTATAAGGAATGGCAGGAGTCATTTGTGAAGTGGAGACCTTGGAAACTAAACTTCAGTGGGTGCAAAGTGAAAGGAGGGTATCATGTATAACTATTATATGGATACAATTCTTTGCCAAAATGTTGAATGAAAGGAAACGGAGAAACAAATAACTAGAAGTAAATGCTAGGCCAAGGGAAGGTCTCTTTGTGTTTAGGCAATATACTCAATACTCATTTGTGAGCAGACAGGTTGCATTTAATCAACTTAATATTAAAACAATGCACATTTTCAATGTAGGGTCCGTATTTTAAGTTCCCAATTGACCTAATAAAGTGTTTTGAACTCTTCTCTTATCCAAATAAGAATCCAACCAATGTAATGTATTTTAGTTTGTTTAATCTAGAAGAGTTTACCACGTTGATTTTTTAAATCAACTAAAAGCTATTTTAATAGCTTTACCATATTTTTAAAATTCCAAGTCATTTGTCTTGCATAATGTCCTTCAATTTTGGCTTGCCTGATTATTTCCTCATGATTAGATTATTCAGGTTATTTTTCTTATTCTTCTGTTTTTACAGGAATATCACATAGGTGGTACTGTGTTATCCTGGAGGTATCACATTTTAAGGCATGTAATGGCAATTCATTATTGGTAATGTTAAGTTCAACCACTCAGTTAAAATGGCGTCTGCCTGATTGTTATAGGGTAAAGGTAAATAACTTCCTTTTGTAGTGAATGACTAATCTGTGAAGTGATCATTTGAAACTAAGTAAATAGCCTGTTTTTCAACAATATTCTGCCCAAAGTTTAGCATCAATTCACAATTGTTTCCTGCATCACATTTTACTACGTTTTTTTGTGAACAGATAATTTTTTAAGTTTTATTATTCCTTCCAGCCTTATTGGTTGATATTTCATGTGAGATAAATTTTAATTCAGGATTGGAGCTGAGGAGTAATCTTAATCTTGTCATCATTGAAAAAAATACATATTCATTAGAGAACTTTGCCATAGCCCTCTGTTGTACTTCATATACATTTCAAAATATAATTAATCCATATTTTAGAATATGGATTTTCCCCAGTTTAAAATTAGTTTAAGGCACACCTTTCTTTCTTTAGCACTATTTTAGTTAGCACTTGATGAAGCAGTAAAAAAGAAGACGAAAATAAACATGATTTTGAAGACCCAGGAAATATCTACTTTCCAGAAATGGTATATGAACTAATTCATTTAGTTTTGTGGAGTGCATTAAAAATGAGATAAGACATGAGTGCTAAGAACTGTTTTCATCACTTTTAAGCTAAAGAACAAAACTGGAAAGAAGCTATGTTCTCCCACATATTTTCCTAGCCAATCAAAACATTTTTCCTATTAATTCTAAGGTAACAATTATAATGACCAAGTGGAATTAAATAATGAAAGTGTGATAACATCACTGGACTAACAGTCTGTTGAAAAACATTCCTGTCACCTACAACGACAAGTGATTTTGTTATCGCTCATTAGCTACAAAAGACTGCAGGAGACTGCCTAGGGAACTCCCAGAAAGAACTTCAAAGCAAATTCATAAAATTAGACTAAATTAAACAATTTGAAAACGTAATTGGAGTCCTAGGAAGAAGAATTAAAACTAGTAACAGCAGATAGAATCTTTTGTTGCTATAGTGCAGATTAACATCTGGAGAACATTTTTCTTTCTCTCCATATGTTGGAATGAAACTTTTCTTGAACTACTTGACCTAAGCAAATATTTTTAAAAATAAATATATGTTGTAAGGTGTTTACATGCAAAGGCATTCTCTAAGTTAGCAATATCTTATTCTCACAGCCTTAGTGCTAATTCCATCCCTTACTTTCCCTTAACTGCGATATATTAAACTCCTACGTCCAACTGCATTTTATTTTTCTTTCTTCATTTACACCACATGTAGATTAATATTTTTGCAATTGTAACTCTGCCCACTATTCGCTGCTTGGAGAAATAGCTGAATTCCTTAACATTCTGTAATCTGACCACATTCTATCTGTTGCTTCAATTAGTTTCAATTCAATTCAAGGCAATTTATTAAAATCATGATTGCAACTATTTATTTTGCCAGCCAAAGTGTTAGATTTTGTTCTCAAAGAGCTCTCTGGTAAAAGTGGTAGATGTTTTAGTAGGGCTTACAATAAGCAATGAACTATACATGTAATTTATTAATTATATAAGAAGAGTTAGCTGAAGATGAAGTCATTATTTCCTGTGTGGAGACAGGTAAAATGTCCAATAGGAAGGTGTGTATGAGTTGTGTGTTCAAAGATTTTAATAAATTAACAAGCAAATGAGACAGAAGGTAGGGACTGAAAATGACCTTCTGTCTGAAGGGGTGAGGGCAGGGACAGAGAAACTGTGCAGGATGGTAGAATAGAAAAGAATTGTGTCGCAGATTTGGTTAGCAACAATAGATATACCACACTGCAAGGGTTTGCAAGGAAGGGAAGCAGACAATAGAAGGTATTAGAAAAGTAGGCAGCTTGCACAGTGATGATAAATTTTTCTTCTAGGGCATAATTTCCAACAATTTTCAGACAATGCCCAAACTAAACTGTTCCTAAATATTCTAAATATTCAAGTATAGGAATGCTTGTGTGTGTGTGTGTGTGTGCGCGTGTGTGTGGTGTGTGACTGGGTGCATATACATGGGTGTTGTTCGCAGAGGTCAGGTGTTGCAGTACGTTTACTACTTAATAAATTTGAGAAGTGTGGGTTTACCTAAGGAAGTTGTATTTGCTTTCTGAGACTTCTACTTAAATATCTAATCCAAACTTTACTTTTGAAAAACGAAATGCAGTTTTTAAAAAACCTTGCCCCATGCCCAAGCTTTCTGAATACAGTGAGCTAAAAGATATTTAGAGGGTAGGAGTAACATAGGTTCCTCTGGTACCTAGCTAGTAACTGATATACTAGCAGTTAATTAGTGTTCTCAAAAGAATGATTGGGAGAAAAATAAAGCATATTTAAGTGGAAAGTGTTGGGTTTTTTTGTTGTTTGTTTGTTTTTGAGATAGGATCTCACTCTGTCTCCTATATTAGAGTGCAGTGGTGAGATCTCACCTCACTGCAGCCTCAACCTCCTGGGCTCAAGCGATCCTCCCACCTCAGCTTCCAGAGTAGCTGGGACCACAGGCATGTTCCACCAGCTAATTTGTGTATTTTTTGTAGAGACAGAGTTTCGCCATGTTTCCCAGACTGGATTTTTTTTTTTAAAGAAATTTGTTGTTTGTGATTTCTGGTACCACTGAGTCCAACCTCAATTGCCGGCATTCCACATTTATTCCGGAAGGGATAGCTTCACCATATTGGATAGAATTTGCTGTCACTCTAATTCAGATTGCTCTACTCTGGCAGACAAAGTAATGTGCCTCCCACTCTCCCAAAGGTAACCCTGTCCAAATCCCTGGAACCTGTGGATATGCCACCTTCCATGGCACAGCTACTTTGCAGATCTGATTATAATCTGGGGATGCAAAAATTACCCTGGATTATCTTAGTGGGCCAGTGTAAACCCACAGGATTTATAAGAAGAAGGCAGAAGCATCAGAGTCAGAAAAGGAGTTAGGATGACAGAAGAGATTAGTGACATGTTCTTTGAAGATGGTTGTGGGGTCCATGAGCCAAAGAATACAGGTGGTCTCTAGGATTTGGAAAGACAAGGAAACTGATTGTCCCCTGGAGGCTACAGAAAAACTGCAGCCCTGCTGATACCTTGATTTGAATCCTGTAGGACTTATTTTGAACTTTGACCTGCAAAACTATAAGATAATAAATTTGTCTTGTTTTAAGCCACTGCTGTTTTGTTAATTTGTTGCAGCAGCAATAGAAAGATAAAACAGCCCTCAGAGTCAATCAGTGAACCCATGAGCCAAGCTAGAGAAAAAGACACTGGTTCCTTGGACAATTGAGATGGTGGCTCATGGCTAACACTATCTGAATCTGTGGTGCTACCTTGAGGAAAGCACGTTAGTTTAATAAACATTACCAGCACTTTTTTATTGCCTGTTATTTTAAGTTAGGTTTCCTTAACAGCAGATTTTGAAATGCAAATTTGACTGCACATTGCAGGGTTGAAGGAACAGAGATTGAAACAAAAAAACGTCAGAAAAAAGACGAGGATGTTTAATCCAAAGTCCTTGCATTAGGCACAGGAGTGGGTGCTGGAGAGGTGAATAGAATGCCTTACACACTGGTTTATCTGAAGGCTGGGACATTTATCCATGGCAATTATTCCCTATTGGTTGAGGGATGCCCTGAGGGTATTTGACTTCCCTACACACTTGGCTACACCCTTAGGTCAGCAGGCTCTTCAGGCTTCAGAGAAAGCCCTGAGACATAAAGGTGGAGATACTTGAGTGCTAGCTTGAGGCAGGACACTGTTAGCATGGACAACTGTGACAGAAATCACAGGTTAGCCCAGGGGATGGAGTGCAGTATACCCAAAACATCCAACCTGCTCTTCTTTATAAACCTGGTTCTCCAGTTCTCAGCCCATCTGCACCGTCCAGTCGTCTCTTTTTCTTTAGGCAACTCCGTCAGTTTTTCAGAGCTTGCCAACAAGAAGACTAGTTGGCAAAAGCTTCCAATGGGATTCTCCCACGGTCCAATCTGTTCTTTATCAAAATTGTTTTAATCATTTTAGGTTCATTTAACTAAAAATTAAGTGACCTTTATTTCTTGTATAGTGAGAATTACACTTCAGTGTGTGCCCTTATATTTGTTGACTCCCTTATATAAGCCCGATGAAAGAGTCTGGATGTTTGTCATCGCCAAATCTCATGTTGAAATGTCACTCCCAGTGTTGGAGGTGGGACCTGGTGGGAGGTGTTTGGGTCACGGGAGTGAATCCCTCATGATTTGGTGATGTTGCTGTGAGAGTAAGTTCTCCTGAAATCTGGTTATTTTAAAATGTGTGACACCTCCCCACCCCTTTGCTCCCACTCTGGCCATTTGAGACACTTGACCCACCTTTGCCTTCGGCCATGATTCTGTTTTCTGAGGCCTCCCCAGAAGCCAAGTAGATGTCAGTATCATATTTCCTGTACAGTCTGCAGAACCATGAGCCAGTTAATCCTCTTTTCTTTATAAATTACCAGTCTCAGATATTTCTTTATAACAATTCAAGAGTGCCTAAAACACTCAGCATACATTGAAGATGTCAAACAGAATTTAAAACGCCTTTAAATACAAAAATCATAGGTAAATATGACATTGTCTTGTGAATTTTCTATCACGTATCATTACTTATGTTAAAAAGAATCACACTGTATTTTCAATGCCAGATTGTGGTTATATAAGAAATTTGAAGATACATTAAAGATTACACTGATTTAGAGTAATTTTTGTCACATAGATTCTTTTAATTTTGTTCCATTTTAAACTTTATTGATGCTGATGAAAAGGAACATTAAATTTTCAACTCTGTGAACCACTCCATTAAGTTATGTAGACCTGATTTGTGGAAATCCAGCATAGTCAAGTCTAAATGGTCTCTCTGTCTAGCCTAGCCCAATGTCATTCTGCCACACCCCAGCATACAATGGCAATTAAGCTGTCCTAGGCTGACTCTTCAGTGTGATGCCACATGTGGGAGGCTGTCAGCTCGAATGATTCTTCCCCACATTGTGCCTGTCCTGGGTATCACACACATGCTGTGCACTAATTTTCCTCTGCTTCTCATTGCTCACAGTTCAGATAATTCTACCTCAAAAAAATCCTTCCTCATAAGAGCTGCATACTAATTAACCCCTGCCCTCTTCTCTTTGTCTCTTTCAATCCTTGCCTAATTACCTATGAAAATGTTGCTTCTGTTTTACTCATACTCTCCTGGGTTTCAGTCCTACTCTTTGCCCAGTCTTTTTTCTCACCCTTTTCCTCTTCCTCTTCCTTCATAGCTTCATTTCTTTTTTCTTTTCTTCCAATCATTTTTTTAAATCATCTGTGTTAGTCCATTTAGCATCGCTGTAAAAAAATATCAGAGGCTGGGTAATTGATAAAGAAAAAAGCTTTATTCGTCTAGCTGTAAGATGGGACATCTGGTGAAAGCCTCATGCTGCTTCCATTCATGCCGGAAGGTGAAGGGGAGATGGTGTGCGCAGAGATCGTGTGGCAAGAGAGGAAGAAAGAAAGTAGGGGGAGGGGCCAGATTCTTTTCAACAACCAGTTTTTGAGGAAACTAACAGAATAGGAATTCATTCACACTCCCACACCCAACCCCAACTGGAGGACATTAATCTATTCATGAGGGATCCACCCTTATGACCCAAATACCTCCACTAAGCTCCACCTTCAACGCTGGGGACCAAATTTTTAAATGAGGTTTGGAGAGAAAAATATCCACACAATAGCATCACCCTTTTATCTCTCGTGTTTCACGTTCCCTGGATGCTGAGTCGGGGGAGACTTGGCCCCTAAGGCTCACAGCTTCCTCTGCTCCCCTCCATGATAAATAATGCCTTTCAAGGCAATCATGGAGGCCTGAGAGGTCCACGGCGTGGGACTTGTTCTTTTTTGAGGATTTTTACTTTTACCAGCTCCTGAACATTTGTTCATTGGGTTTTTGCTTTAATTTGCCTTTCTAATGCCAATCTATTAAAAATAACATTTTTTAAAAGTGGGATAACTTCACAAATCTCTTCTCCTTTCTATTAATTTTCCAAATGAATACTCTCTATTGAAAATTTTAATCATCAAAGAAATACTAGTGATAAATTCCGTCAAGGAAAAACAAAACCACAAATGTAGAAATTAATTAATAAACAACTACTTCCATCAAGCTCTAAAAGTCTTTTAAGTATCTAAATCTCATCCTTCCCCTGACACAACCCTCCCCACAAATAAAAATATTTTCTGAGTTTGCTACTCATTAGCTGTGAAGATATAAAGATGACATTCAGACATTTTCAAAAGCAGTAATATTTCAAAATTCAAGTTAACTGAAATACTTCATTATTGAAATTATGTAAGCTCATGAGGCTTTTGCATATGTTGTTCCATTTGCAATGAGAATCTTTCCATATTGCTATTTTCTAGTGATGCTGGTAACTATGCCTGATCCTTTTTAACTTCTGGCTCAATGTCCCACTCTCTGATATTAATCCTGTCATAATTCTTGGTGATTTCATTACCCACATAGATTATTTTCTCAACTACCTTGGCCTCTCATTACTTTGAAGTCTTCTCCCCTTATGATTTCATCTTCTACTCAACACCAGCCATCAATTTTCATAGTCATACCTCAGTCTTTGGCATAAGTAAAAACTAGAAACTTTTCAAAATTTAATACATAAGCATCAGACTCAGGCTGCCACCTCAAATATTTCCTGTTTAATCTTTCCAGAATCCGAAATCATACAACTCTTTTACCCATCAACATCTACAATGTATAGGTTTTATCTCATCATCTCTGTCACTCAGTTTCATCTTGCCCTCACATCCTTATTCACCTAGCTTAAAAGATTCCTTGGATGGTCATTAAAATCAGTAATATTTATTCACATTCAAGCTCCCCTTACCTTTTTCCCATCATCTCACCCAGGGGGTAAAAATGTTCTAGTCAAATTTAGGTCTTTGATTACTGTTTTCCTGCAGAAGCAGAGCTGAAGGTAGCTGGAGGAAAATAACAAACATACTAGCTGGCCCTATTTGACATTGATAATTTCAGTTTATAAGCTTTCCCTTAGTGCTACCTAACAAATCCCCTGTAGGCCTCTAGTCCATTCCTCTCAATGAGAATTTTATTCCATTCCTCTTTCTTCAACACTGAAACATAGTCTCAGGTCATAAGCCAACACTCAATAGTAATGCTGAGTATTTTAGTTTATTTTATTTTTATTTTACTGAGAAAAGGGGAACATTCAGAATAAAATGTCCACATGCTCCCATCAATTATATTAACCTACTTTCATCTGAATCTCTATATTTCTTCTTCTCTTCCGTAAGAAGGAGTAATGTATCTCATCTCCTTAAACCAAACCTTTCACCTGAGCACGATGTAGTATAAATGGTGACTATCTGATCTCATTGCATAATAATCTGATCAAGTCTATCCTCTGATAAAGATCTTCCAATAACTTCCCATCTCAATAAAAATAAAAGCAAAGTACTTCCAACATTCCTAAGGGTCCTTGAGAAGATCTGGGCCATGGCCAGCGGAAGTTCTCATTTGTCCACTCCATCAGGCATGTTGGTTTCTTTGACATTCTTTAGATTCATCAAACACATTCCAAGTTCTGGCATTTGTATTTGCTGTTCTTTAGTATATTTTACAGCTTCCTCCTTTTACATCGTTCCACAGATATCTCCTTCAAAGAAGCTCTTTTCTGATTAACCATAAAACGTGGATTCCAAACACACTAACTCATACTTATTTAGCTTTAATTTTCTATGCAATATATCCATTTAACTTTTTATTTGTTTATTGGTTTCCTCCTCCTCTCTACCACCACTACATGCAAAATACTAGAATGTAAGCGCATGAGGGCTGATGTCTCTCTCAAGCATTAACTTCTATATTCTCAATGTCTGGAATCCATACTGGGATTTTCAATGTGTTAAATGACTGACTAAATGAATGAAAAAATCGTCAGAGAACCTAAGTGAAGTTCCCCAAAATATATTACTGTATTACTCATTTCAAATTTCCAAAAGTGCTGAATTTTAATGCCATTTTTTAACCTATCTTTAACTTACTTAAATCTTAAACACTGAAGTTGAGACTAAATAATCTGACTTTTCTGTTTTTCTCCTTTTTACATTTCTAGAAAATTTGTAGACAAATATGTTTTGTGAAGCATTTGTCTACAGGATTAAATCCAAATCTGATAGCCTAATATAAACTGTTTTTTTATGACCTAATCCTTGCTTACCTCTTTGTCAGCCTCATCCTCAACTATTCCTCCTTAGATAACATGTTCTCCAAGCATACTGATCTGTTGGGTTGAATATCCACTTGACTTATCATATGTGATGATTTTCATCTACATTTCTATCTGTGCAAATCCTTAATGCTTACTTGACTCTTCTTTATTCTTCAAATAAAATGTCCATATGCTCCCATCAATTATTTCTGAGAAAAAGAAGTCAATGAGGATGACTTTACATATCTTGCATGCTACCATTTGATAACCAATATGAAGGAAGTGGTTAGGGATTTCTGAGGGAGCTTAAGTATTTGTATAAAGCCTGTGGGTGTGACTTATGCTGTAAGTTGATAAAATTGTCCACAAAACTGTGAAAACTTGTGTCAGCAGTCATATTGTGATATGCATGTATTTGCTGGATTGTTAGGTATAAGTACTTATCTTTATTTGGATCATTTTAAACATTAAAGGAATTTATTGAAAGGATTTAGGCAATTCACAGCTCCCATAACAGTGGTGCACTTGGCTTGGAAAATCAGGCAGATATAGAACATGACTAAAAAAGTAGTCATGGAAAATCAGTACATCTGGTGAGAACTACTATTACCACTGCTAGATACCATGTACCATAGCTTGCATTGTAGACACTGCCAGCACTTGGCAGCACCATTTGGAAAGTACCCTTGGAAACTCAGTATTGCTACCACTTCCATAGCTACCCACTAAGATGAATTTTTTACTATCCTTATTCTTATGTCACTAGATATTGAATATACATGCTAGGTGTATGCATTTTATTGGCTACGTCAAGTCATGTGTTTTCACTATATAGGGAGACTTGCCTGAGTGAGCTACTACAGCGACGGATGAATTCTCCTCCCCAATAATACTTATTTACACAGTGAGGGGATTTCAAAATATGGAGGAGATGTAGCATTTAGACACTGGACAGCCAATTATATGACAATTGGCCAATATCATTTAAAAAATTAAGTTTCTGGCCAGACGTGGTGGCTCACGCCTGTAATTCCAGCACTTTGGGAGACCAAGGCGGGTGGATTATGAGGTCAGGAGTTCGAGGCCAGCCTGGCCAATGTGGTGAAAGCCCATCTCTACTAAAAATACAAAAATTAGCCAGGTGTGGTGGTGGGCGCCAGTAATCCCAGATACTCGGGAGGCTGAGGCAGGAGAACTGCTTGAACCCGGGAGGCAGGTTGCAGTCAGCTGAGATTACACCACTGCTCTCCAGCCTGGGTGACAGAGCAAGATTCCCTCTTGAAAAAAAAAGTTTCCAATTATAACTACATTTGAAAGTTCTGATTCATTTCCAAGGACTGAGGTGTGGCAGATCTACCATTTTCTGGCTATGGAAATCATAAGACCTCATATGTTTCTCTCTGAGCTTTATTAAGCAAATATTACTTTGGTGCAAAAGTAATTGTGGGTTTTGCTATTGAAAATAACGGCAAAAACCGCAATGACTTTTGCATCAATGTAATAGTTTCTTAGTTTTGGTGAGCCTGTAACATAAACAGGAGTTTCTGTGACATAGCTACTTATCTGCCACCTCTGTGCATTTTCCCTGACTTTCCACTTTTCCTGCCAGTGTTCCTGGGATACATCTAACTTCTTGTTCCTTCTTATACCATCTGAGACTTTGCATTATTTGCAAGGCTTTTCATGATACCTAGAAGCAGACCAACTGCACATAGCTCTCCACTCACAGCACATCTAGCATGCAACTTCCGTATAGCACTTACTACATAGCCTTAAATGTGCTTTTATTATTGTGTGTCTTCCCCTGAAGAGTCCACAACTTGAAAACAGTGATATCCGTCTCAGCACCGCAAACTGAGTCTGAAATATAAAGAGGTGCTCTATAAAAAATGCTTACTGCATAAGTCAGAATTTGAAAGGGAAACATATCCTGTTGGATTGTCCTGGGTCTATATTTGTCACTGGTGAAGAAAAAATATACAATTATCAAAAGTGGGATGGGGAGTTGGGGAGAAACTCCTGAGCAAAATAATTGACAAGTAAGTACTTTTATGGGAAGTAGGTCAACTATATTCTAAATTGTTTCTTACCTGATTAAATTTTATTACTCTGCCTTTTTCTGTGTGTTTAAACTGAACTGAAATGCCAAAGAAAAAATATTCAATGGAAATAATTCAAACATAATTATTTGCCAGTAACTTTATGCTTGGAATTATTTTCCTATTGATCTATTATATGTTGTACGGGAAGAGAAAGTTTGCCATCAGACAGTACATCATGCTGATTATTGATCTATTGTGATGTACTACCTCATCCACTCATAGTGTTCATTTATGAAAGGTAAATTTCCACCAGCAGGGCCACTTTTGTGCTAAATTCCTAAAGCTTCATGAATCTCCTAAAAATCGCTTTCTTCAATGAACATATATTATGACTACACAGATGTGGCTCTTAATGGAATTTCCAGAAGCTGCACTTCAGAAATGCAGCTAGTACTAAAAAAAATGCACATAAAGATTTGAGAATGAAGTTTAAGAATCATAAACTTTGCAGACTATTTATTCTCTCTAATATGCTCAGATCATGCTTGATTAACTCTTGGAAACCAGGATAAATATCTCTTCAAATGAAATTAGTCTACATTTTGACTGTAAGTGATATGTGTCTAGAGCCTGTCCAAGACTCATTTACATTGGTACACACATTTTTATTAAAAATAAATTAATGTGGTTCCCACATTGTGCCTTATAATTAGTAGGTGATTATAAATATGGTGTTTTGTATGGTTTACATTAAATATTAAGTCACATTTTAGGCAGAATTTTCAAAATAGCTATTTTCTCCTTCAGTTCAAAATTTAAAAAACACCAATAAATTTAGATTAGAGATATTTTAAAAAATTGTTTCAAGAAAAAGATACATACCAAGAGTTCATATATACTTGCCTATTAAATGTTGTGCTATGACATACCACACTGTGTGCATTTATGGCAGCAACATTTCTTTAGTACAGACGTTGTATATCCTTCTATTTATAGTTCTAATAATTTAAAGGTATAACCTACCATAGCACCCTGAAGAGTCTGTTCTAATCCACATGCTGCTCTATTACTGCAACAAAGAAATTACTTTGCCAAACAAACCAATACATTGCTTTTTTTGGTCTCAGAGTTTATTCTCCAAAAGACTACAGAAAACCTTATCATCTCACATTCTCCTATCTGTGACACTGTTGATTGTCACAATCCAAAGGTCCAGAGCATGTGAGATGGACAAAAAAGCCTAAAGCAACATCTAATTATGTTATTGTTTTTTCAACAACACACACACACATATATATATGTAACCTCTTCGTATTGTAAAGAAGAATAAAAAAGCTGACTGCAATTAGATTTCCTAGTTTAGGTTTCCAAATAGAATGTTAAAGTGTATATAGTTGTGGGGAGGAGAGGTTTCACAGGAACATAAAAGTAAGTCAAAATACTAAAGAAAGAATATTATCAGCCAAATTAAGACCTAAGTTACCCATCTGAAAGCCAGCTAGTGACACCAAAAATATGGAATGCCATGTATGCTCCAAGAAACAGCCAATAAAATACACCACCTTATAAAGGCCAACTGACTCTGTTAATTATTTCATATAAACAGGTGTATATATATTTACTTGAAACAGGAAACCTTGATGACTAATTCATATCCAGATTGTTTAAGTGATGCAAGATTTTACTCTATATTCTAAATTAAACTAATTTTTGATCATGGAAAAAATAGAAAAGTAAACTTTGCTAAATATTTGAGACATCGATGCAAACTTTTAATATTATAAACCCATATAAGTTGTAATTTCACTAAATTGTCAGTGTAAACTGGATATAAAAATAATTTGAAAGCAATCTTGTGATGGCCTTTCTGAACACTAATGAAAAAGATTTTAAAAATTGGGTGCACACCCAATAAATTAACCTATTTCCAGAAAAAATAGCCTTAATGAAAAAAATGACAATTTGGGGAAAAATATTTTCGCATTAATGACAAATATATCAACATTAATCTGTCAGAGGACAAAAGTAAAATTAAATGCATGTGCGCACGCACACACACACACACATCCACAGGGAGATACAAGTCAGAATATCAAGGTAATAACGTTATCAGAAAGATTTAAACCTGAGATCCACATCTGAAAGTCAATGAATATTATCAAAATATGAGGCATCCTCTTTTTCAAAATAATTAACTAATTAAAAAAAGCTGCTAAGATAAGAAGGATTTGTTGACTTGTTGGAATGCGTTAATGTATATGGACACACATAACTGCCTATATATTATGTACATATGTACATGTGTACAAATACACATATGTATATATATGCACAAATTTATAAACATAAGTGTGTTTATGTGTGTGTTTATACTCACATACAAACATTCCCTAAAGTGAAAATAGCTAACGCAAATATTGAAATTTAAACTGTGGTGAAAGTTGCACAACTCAGTGTGCTAAAAGCTAAAATACATTGATTTGGTTTGGTAAAGAAATAATTTGCATACTATATGAATTATATTTCATTAAAGTTTTTGTTTGTTTGTTTGTTTTTTGAGATGAAGTCTCGCTCTGTTGCCCAAGCTGCAGTGCATGGCACGATCTCACCTCACTGCAACCTCTGCTTCTTGGGTTCAAGAGATTCTCCTGCCTCAGCCTCCCGAGTAGTTGGGACTACAGGCACATGCCACCATGCCTGGCTAATTTTTTGTATTTTTGGTAGAGATAGGATTTCCCCATGTTGGCCAGGCTGTTCTCAATCTCCTGACCTCAGGTGATCTGCCCACCTTGGTTTCCCAAAGTGCTGGGATTATAGGCCTGAGCCACCGTGCCCGGCCTCAATAAAGTTGTTTTTTTTTGAGACAGAGTCTCGCTCTGTCACCCAGGCTAGAGTGCAGTGGCGTGATCTCAGCTCACTGCAAGCTCCGCCTCGCAGGTTCAAGCGATTCCCCTACCTCAGCCTCTTGAGTAGCTGGGACTACAGGTGCCCGCCACCACGCCCGGCTGATTTTTTGTATTTTTAGTAGAGACAGGGTTTTACCGTGTTAGCCAGGATGGTCTCGATCTCCTGACCTCGTGATCCACCAGCCTCGGCCTCCCAAAGTGCTGGGATTATAGACATGAGCCATCGCGCCCGGCCTTTTTTTGTTTTTTAATAAAGAAAATGGTAACTCCTGAGTTTCCACTTTCTGAAATCTCAGAAAAGATAAGCATCCATAAGTGGTAAAAAGTTTGTTTTCTATAAACCCTAAGGACAATAAATTGTGAGAATTTTAATAAAAAACTATTGGAATCTGGAAAGGAGGTGGAAGACAGAAAATTATTCAGTGGAACTAAGGATGTTGAATCAGAGCTAGCAGTAAGAAAAATCAAAAAGGAAACTGATTTACTCACAGAATCTTCAGGAATTGAAGAAATTGGGTTACCCTAAAATGTCACAGAAATTTGTCTTATAATGTTTTAGAGTTTAAGAGATAGTTGAATACTCAGATCTCTTCCCATTGACCATTGCTAGGAAACGATTTCACTCACATCCGAAGAGATAACTAGAAACTTATTCTTTGAACAATGTCAAAGAAAAGATTTCTGAAATAGGGGACAAAAGGCATAGCTCGGGAGGATGTACTCAGACATCCAAGCCAGCCTTCCTCCCATTCTCAGCATTCAGAATACAGATGATTTCACAAAAAAGAATCTCACTAAGATTCTGGGAAAAATAAGTAAATACATCACATCTATGAAAAAGAATAGACACATACATCTTTCTGAGAAAAAATTGGACTTTGTGGAATTAAAATTATGATAGTGCAACTAAAAAATAATTCAACAGAAAAGTTAGCAGGTAAAATTGAAGGGAAAATAACTGAAAATAGAGCACAAATTTAAAAAGTGCAAAATATCAAATAAAATAACTATATTTGTCAGTGGAAATGCTTTTATTCAATTTTGTACATTATCAAAAGCGTTGATGTCTTAGTCACATAAACTTATGCTTTAGCATGCACACAAAAACAGGAGCTCAGGCCCATCTACCTCTTCTCAACTTGTTCTTTCTCCAGCTTAGCATGTCCATCTCACTATGATTCCAGAGCCCACAAGTGTGCATGTCCTGTTTTCTCTGTTTCACCCACAGATCACATGGGTTCTACTGGAAGATATTTTTCCCTAATGAATATTCATAAGGATGCCACAAGATGTTCCCATTAGACAACCTCTGAGTGTTTTTCTTTCTTAAAAAAAAGGAGGAGCTTTAATAGCTCCTTTAAGTTTATTTTCCCTGTATTCTTGGAACCAACCCAAATGCCCATCAGTGATAGACAGGATAAAGAAAATGTGGCACATATACACCATGGAATACTATGCAGCCATGAAAAAGGATGAGTTCATGTCCTTTGCAGGGACATGAATGAAGCTGGAAACCATCATTGTCAGCAAACCAACACAAGAACAGAAAACCAAACACCGCATGTTCTCACCCATAAGTGGGAGTTGAACAATGAGAACACATGGACACAGGGAGGGGAACATCACACTCTGGGGCCTGTCGAGGGGTGGGGGTTAGGGGAGGGATAACATTAGGGGAAATACCTAACGTAGATCACGGGTTGACGGGTGCAGCAAACTACCATGGCACATGTATATCTATGTAACAAACCTGCACGTTCTGCACTTGTACCCCAGAACTTAAAATATAATAAAATAACATTTAAAACAAAGTTTACAGATTAAGATTTGGAGTTACAACATCTGAATATTAGGAATATATCCAAAGCACGCCACATTATGACTTTTTAGAACATTGTAGACCCAAAGAACCTCTTTTGAGCTCCAGAGAAACAAAATGAAGCAAAATATTTGTAGAGTCAAGCATCAGAATGACATTTGCATTTTAGGTAGTAACATTCAGCAGAGGAAATACAGCAATTTCATCCTTTAATGCTTGTAACGTTTCATTCACACAACTAGTAAAATTGTACCCTCCAGATGACTGTATAAATTTTTTTTTAGGCGTCATTTTTTAAAATAGGCAATGGTTGACAATGGTGGTCATTTCCTTCTTACAATTCTTATCTTTCATCTACTTCTTCTTGAGGACATGTATGATTAAAATGGCTAAGTTGTGCTACAGCAACAATAACTAATATTTTATTGGCTTACAACAACAAAGGTTTATTTCTACTTTTGCTACACGTCTCCCTGATTCAAATTTAGCTCTGTGTGATGTGACCTTCACTAAGGAACCTGGTGATGGGGCCTCCTCTACACAGAATAAGAAATATGAAGGACAGCCTGGGCAACAAAACAAGAACCCATCTTTACCAAAAAAAAAAAAAAAAAAAGAGTAGCCTGGCAGGTTAGCATGCATCTCCTGGCAGGTTAGAGTGCATCCGTAGTCCCAGCTAATCAGGAGGCTGAGGCAGGATGATCTGTTGAGCCCAGAAGTGTGAAGTGACAACGAACAATGATCGCACTACTGCACTCCAGCCTGGGTGAAAGAGTGAGACCCAGAGAAAAAAAGAAGAGAGAGAGAAAGAGAGAGAGAGAAAGAAAGAAATAAGAAAGAAAGAGAGAGAGAGAGAGAAAGAAAGAAAGAAAGAAAGAAAGAAAGAAAGAAAGAAAGAAAGAAAGAAGGAAAGAAAAGGAAGGAAGGAAGGAAGAAAGAAAGAGAGAGAAAGAAGAAAGTGGAGAGAGAGGCAGAGAGGCAGGAAGGCAGGAAGGCAGGGAGAGAGGAAGGGAGGCAGGAAGGGAGGGAGGGAGAAAGGAAGGAAGGAAGGGAGGGAGGGAGGGAGGGAGGGGCAGAGAGAGGGAGGGAGGGAGAGAAGGGAAAGAAAAGAAAATTGAAATTTGAAGTAGCACATACATGCCAATTTGTAAAGCTTCCATCCAAGAGTACTATGTGGCACTTCTACACAAAGTTCACAGATTAAAGGAAGTCATGTCTGTGTTCAACATGGTGGGAATTTGTAATCCTCCTCCTTGGAGAAGCTTTAAATCTTTATAGACATTGGTAGTGTCTATTGGATCGACATATCTACTTCTCGATAAAAAGCCCTATTTCTATATAATTATGTTGTCTCAGACTCACCATATCAAAGAATTAACTTTTCAACTCTCTCTTTAAAACAAGTTTAAATTTTGCCACAAGGTCAGTTTCAATCTTTATTATTTGTTAATGGCACATTATTTTAATCACTCACACATCGATGAAGCCAGTTTTTTTCAGTATTCTAAATTTCAGGACAATGTATGACTATTTATTCTACCTCTAAAATAACCATCACCTTTATATTTATAACCATTAAAACAAAAAGAAAAATAACTCCTAAAAATGTAGGAAAAATTCATGTTTCATTTTCTATGTGCCAGGTACACAATTTTTTAAACATTTTAATGGTAGCAGTGGCACATCTTGGAGCAGGCACTGCAGGGACACCAGCTGCAGCTGGAAAAGCATGGGCAAGGCTGTGTGCTCCACAGAGCTGATGGGAGCCAGGAGCAGGCAGGAGCCCTGCCCCTTACTGAGTTATCTGGGAGGCAACCCTGTGCTCTTAGGCGCAGCTGCAGCTGCCCAGCCGTGGCTCCAGACCCTGGCATCCCCGAGCTCTCAGGGGCCCGAGAAGCCCTCCTGCTTACACAGACTTGAAAGTACCTGCTTCTGCTCCCTGGTCTCTCCCCACTCCTGGCACCTGCTCCACAGTGGAGCAAAGTTGTGGCCGAGCCCTGGTGCTGTTGCAACCCAGGTAGTGTGCATGCACTTGGTGCAGCGCTAACATGCCAGCCCCCTGATGCCTTAGCTCACTCTGGGCACTGATGAGCACGTGAGGGAGGTGGGGGAGGGGGAGCTGAGGGCAGCTTAGCATGGGCCTGGAGGCATCCCTCAGTGAAAACAGCCTGGGCACCATGGAGGCATGTTGATAGTGGGAGGCAAGAGGTTCCTGGGCAGAAAGAGGCAGGTCCCTGGTGAAACCTCACCCTCAAACAAGGGTGCCAGTTCTGGAGTTCTAAGCAGGAGTGAGAACTTACGATGTTTTTTTCCAGGCCTGCCCATGGCCAGTCATGGACTAATCAGCACACACTTTTGCTTTTCTGAGCCCATAAAAACCCCTGGACTCAGCCAGACTCAGATATATGGGACTACCAGCTACAGGAAGGAGCTACCCGCTTTGGATGTCCTCCACTGCCAGGATGACCCTCCTGAGGAAAGGAGCTGCCCAGTTCTGGTGCCTGAGGAAATGAGCTACCTACTGCAGGTCTCCTCTCCTCTGAGATCTGGACACTCACTGGGACGACCTGCTGGCGGAAAGGAGTTACCCACTTTGGGTCTCCTGAGAGCTGTTCTGTCACTCAATGAAGCTCCAAGTGCAGCCTGCTGGTCAAGTGGGCAGAAGGAGTCCAGCAGGCACAAGCAATACTCAGGCAGAAGGCCCCACTGGCCACAGAGGTTTCCAGCTGGTGAAGCGACACTCCAAGGATCCTGTGACAATTTTGTGTAAAACATGTGATATGGTTGTCATAAAAACTAAAGTATTATTGTAATCTCCTTGTGACACAAGATGAACTGAAAATTACTCCCTTCATTTATGGTATAACCACAAATTTGTGTCGTCTTGTCTGTTTGTGTATGCACTCTCGAAAGCTGCCTCACAGCTCTCATAATTTGCAGTCTAACAAATGAATCCCCAAAACAAAAGAAACCAAAACACTGAGAGATGAATTCTCCAAAATACTATTTTCCCTTGATATCATATCCTACTCCAAATCCTCCATTGGCTTTCCTATCCACCTGCGTCAGATATGAGCTTTACAATGCCACATTGGAGATCCTCCAAAATATGGCTGTAAATTCAATTCCTTTCCATTTGTGTCTTATTACACTTCAACTTGCACTGACTTTCTTTTTTTTTTCATTATTAATATTATACTTTAAGTTTTAGGGTACATGTGCACAATGTGCAGGTTTGTTACATATGTATCCACGTGCCATGTTGGTGTGCTGCACCCATTAACTCGTCATTTAGCATTAGGTGTATCTCCTAATGCTGTCCCTCCCTCCTCCCCCCACTCCACAACAGTCCCTGGAGTGTGATATTCCCCTCCTTGTGTCCCTGTGTTCGCATTGTCCAATTCCCACCTAAGAGTGAGAACATGCGGTGTTTGGTTTTTTGTCCTTGCACTGACTTTCAACTGCTCTTTTCTAAACATATTGCCTACACCCTCAACATTGCTTAACATATTGCTCACTTGAAACATCTTTTCTTAATTGCCTCTGAAATCTCATTCATTAGAAATACTCATAATTGAAAGTTAAACTGGTAAATAAAAATAATAAAATCATGGTTTATTTTTAAATTTTTATGCATATACGTGGTATAAACTGTTATGCATTATTTCATTCTCTTATTTAGTTTTGCTTTTCAAAAATTTAGTGCCATTATGACATACTTCTTATATTTTATAGAAAGAAATAAAAATTAAAATGTTATTCATTTTTCAAAATTCTCTTTCAAAGGAACTGCCTTTCAGACTTTTCAATTCATCATAGAAATGTTAGGGAATCAAAGATATTCTTTTTTGTTTTCTATTAATTAAATATTTGTTTCATTCTCTGTAAGTGATCTCAAGACTCTTGAGAAAAAGGGATATATTGCCTCTCTACCTAAACATTCTCTGTTTTTTAATGTAAGAGCTCATGTTAAGATGTTGGTCACAAAATATTGACAGAATATAACTTTAATGAATTCAATAAAATATAAGCAATTAAGAAATATGAAATGATCAGATGATTCATTTTCTAAGGACAAAGAAGAATAAATATATTTCTTCTTTAAGTGGAATACTGACTAGAATTGACAGAAATCAAGGAGTAAAATTAAAAATTCAAAAAATGATATAGTGTTATATGTCGACATAACAAAGGGAGTTAAAAGTGATAATTAGTTCAAATTAAAGTTATTTAAATAGACACATAGAAGTATTTAAATAAAATCTAGGACATTCTTTTAAGCCCACTTCAAATAAATGAAGTACCCAGTGTGTCAGTATTTTTAATGCGAACTTTTCTCTATAATTGAAAAGGATTTGTTCATTTGAGAGAAATAAAAAAGAATAAGCAGAATTGAAAGATTTTACAGAGCACCATGAAATAAACATCAGAAACAGTGATTCACATACACTCCCCATATGTTAATTTACATATGAGTAGCATGTGTTCCATATACCAAATTTTGTGACATTTATTTCAGGAAGCATTGTAAAACTTTCAACTCTGGTTATAGCATTCGCTTTGAATTTTATCTCAATGATGGTGTCATTGCTCAATGGAGAAATCACACAGAAATTGCTGAATATATTTTCTGTTCCCATCACGTTAAGATTCCACGAAGTTGTATATTTTCACATAGTGACATTATCCCTTGCCAGTTGCATATCAAATATGATGACACTAAAACAAATGGAACATAAATATGTGTAATGTTTCTTGCTACTTCATCAACTTTAAAGGTATATCTGCCATTAAAAAAAAGTATTAAAGTATTGATGAGAGATTTTTTTTCTGGATGATAATATATTAAAATATGCAATTAAGTCACATTCTGAAAATTATTTTAAAAACATTTAATAATTTATATCTTTTACATTTTAAAATATAAGTATTTCCAAGTAAACTTTATAAAATCAGAGCTATTAAAATTTTATTTTTTCACATTAAATTTTATTTAAAACTAAATGTATTTCTGAGTTATTGAAAAGGCCATATGCTATAAGGTATTAAATATTTAGTAATTTATTGTCATTAAATGACCAGAAACTTCATTTTAGGACTTAATACCCTCAGCCTGCAAAAGGAGTAGAAAGTAATGATATATTTCTTACTAAAGTCCTTTTATGACCATTTTTAACATTGTTTTTTAAAAATGTAGTTTTTAAGTTATATGCTATAGGGAAATCAGAGTTTAAAACAGAAATATCAACAGCTACACTAAAATCCGTTGTGGTGACATGACTAGAAATCTATAATTACCCAAATGCTTTATAATTATGCCTTCCAAGTCGCTTGTTCAGTTTTGCTTTCTTTGAGCATAAAGCAGTATCCTGATTCAAAAGAAATGATATTTGGTACTATTCAAGGATTAGTAGGGGTTTAAATGTTAATACTCTCAAACACTATTTCTTCTGAAGAATTCTCATTTAAATTCTTACAGAAGCCCTCCGAGTATATGCTGTGCTTAAAAAGGGCATCTGTGGAAAAAATACTATCTTGGGAATGCAAACTGCAACACACCACAGTAATCTTTGAACATTACAGCACTCTGCCTTTTACAGTGTTCTGAATACAGCTAGCTCAGTAAATACTGCATAACTGATATATTTTGCTTAAGCAAATATTTAGCAGAAGGTAAAAATCTTTTTATTCCCTCCTTAATCATGTATATGAAAAAATTAAATATAATTTCAGAATTGGTAAAAGAAGAAGTCAACTTTCTTCATATTAAGATTTAAGATTAAAAAAGTTAAAATGAAATTCAGTTTGAGCAAATGAAAAGTCAGTCTCTTTCTCTGTCTCTCTCTGTCTCTCTGTCTGTGTGTGTGTGTGTGTGTGTGTGTGTGTGTGTGTGTGTGTGTGTCTTTCCCTCCCTTCTTCCTTGTTTCCTCTGGCTTGCTCCTTCCTTCATCTTTTCCTTCTTTTTCCTTTTATTTTGTTTGGTTTTGTTGCTTGCAATATAAACAGAAGCACAGAAACTTGATTCAAGCAGAAGCATTCTCTGAAAGAGAAATGTTCATTTCACATGGATTAAAAAAAAGTGACTCCTTAATTTTCACTTAGCTCTTTCTCTTTTATAGTTCTCTGAAAATGTATTATAATTTTCTGTTTTTATGGGCCTTAGAAAGTGAACATTTATTGAGAAAATTAGTTCTTTTCTTAGTTCTTCAATAGTTTGTTTCATAACTTAGGTTTTGCTCTGCTCTGAGATTAATAAATTCTCCAAGCAGCATTCCAGGTAATGGCTACTCTGGGGGCACTTTTGTGAATTTGGGGATCCTTGGATATGTTATACTGGAGACTTGTGTCTGGACCTTTGCCTTTAACCATGGGCCAATTGGTATATATGACCAATTGACTTCTAGATAATCCACGGGTTTCAAAAGCTAATGTGTGCCTCTAAGCCCCAATTATGTTAGGTTGGTTGGTTAGTCAGTTTCAGTCCAGCCTGAAACAGACATGCCATATAGTTTTAGATTTAAAAATGACACATTATGGCCAGGCACAGTGGCTCACGCCGGTAATCCCAGCATACTGGGAGGCCGAGGTGGGCAGTTCACTTGAGGTCAGGAGTTTTGAGACCAGCCTGGCCAACAAGGCACAACAAGGCAAAACCCCGTCTCTACTAAAAATTCAAGAATTAGCCCGGCATGGTGGTGCACGTCTGTAGTCCCAGCTACTGGGGAGGCTGAGACGTGAGAATCACTTGAACCTGGGAGGCAGAGGTTGCAGTGAGCTGAGATTGCACCACTGCACTCTACATTGGGTGACAGACAGAGACTGTCTCAAAAAGAAGTAAATAAAATAAAAAAAATTAAATTAAATGATACATTGTATAGTTTCTTCTGTTTATACATAAGGACACTGAAGTCCAGTTTTGTTAAAGAACACATCCAAGGTCACAAAGCTGGTTAATGACAGAGTTAGGTTAATAGTAAATGTTGTGACACCTAATTCAGTGTACTTCTTTTTCCTACACTCATAAAATCTTTTCCAGTTTCTACATTAAATATAGAACTAAAGATTGGTCCATGAAAGCCAGTAGCTGAAAACTTTATACTGAAATAATTCTCTTCCACGGGAAAGCATATATTTTAATAAGACAAGTGAAAGGGTCTTTGAATGTTAATCACCTACCTCAGCTCAGCAAGACTCAGCAGATCCATGGACTACTAAATAAAGTAACCACTTATTTGGCCATCTGTAATGGTGGTTATCAGTTATAAAGTTTGGTTTAGGAGAAACTGGCATATGCCAAGTTATTAACAGCAACTTACATGTATCCCTTATCTACAAGTAATAGCTTTTGTTTCCTTCTAAATTTTTCTGCACACTCCTATCAAAGATAGCACAGTGTTGTCTTCTCACAGTCTAGAATCTCCCAGTCCTAGTAATTCTGAGGTCCATGTTTTCACTGGGTCTGACAAATCTCTTTGAAATTATCAGATGAGGGAGAGATATATTTCTTAACTTACTGTACTTATATGTGACTCATGAGAAAATAACATAATCATATACTCTAAATGACAATCTGGCTAAATCTTAAATGCAGACAATGAATAATTTGGTTGATTCTTGAATCCCACTAGCCAAAATTGTATGGCTATGCTACCAATATCTTCTAAATTACTTGCCAAAAAGAAAAACAGCAGCACAAAACAAGGCTAATACATGAAAGAACTCTTTGCCCTTTCTCACGGTTTAGGATTTTTGACACCCTATGAAGAAATTAGTCAACAAATTGAGACACTACTAGTAATCCCAAAAGGTAAGACAATCTCACTTGCAGAGTAATGCCTAGTGAGCAGTGTTCCAAAGGTAAGTGTAACAATGAAATATGGCTGTTGTCACTAGACAGCATGAAGACAACAAACCTCATGTTGATGAAGAGCAAATGTTCTGAGTCACTGAAACCTTGACCAAAGATTGTCTAAATAAAATACGTGACCATTTTGCTCTACTCTTTTATTTTTGTTCCTCACCCACTTTCATAAATCAAACCTAATCAGAACATAAAGTATTCATGGTTTAAGTACAGTAACAATAATGAATCTGATTCTTCCACCTCAAGGTAAACTTGACATAAATTATTGGGAGTTCTAGGGGATGTGGAGAAAAATATAATTCTTGGATTTCAAAGAACTGATGGTTACATTTTACACAATTCCCAGCATAATGCCTTAAACACAAGGAGATACACAAAACTGTAAATATTTATTGAACAAGTTAATATGGATGTTGAACCTGTGTTCTGACGCTACTTACAACACCAAGTTTATCTTCAATTCGATATAAACACTCCTCTTCAGGACAAGTTGTTTACTGATACTTTTCTCCATACCTCTTTATTTTTTTCCACCTTTGTAATTTGGTTCTCTTTAATGTACTTGATTCTCTTCAGTATTCTGCCTATCTAAATCACAACACTTTTTTTTCAAAATTCAGCAAATCAAAACTATTCACTAAACCTTTCCTGTCTCTTCAAAATTGAAATCGCAGAAGAGTGCTGCCTCAACCAAGTTGTCAAAATATAAATAAATTCATCTTATGAGACACATATTCTTTGTGTGTTCCTCATTGCTTATATTATTTGTGTTCTGTAATAATTTATTTTTATTTTTATTACAAGATATATAGGATATGTGTATATAGTGAGTTCCGTCAGCAAATACTAACCATTCATTAGATATTCATTGGATATTCATGCTTTGGAATATTTTGTGCCACTTGAGTATGCGTGGGAAAGAAAGGATCATTGCAGAGATTACCTGTGATGGCCACATACATAGAAGCTTTAACTTGTCTGAGATAATGTCCTATTTGATATTTTAATTTTTGGACTTTCATAATTAGGTCTGCTATAAGAATCTTAGTGTCAAGAATTCTTAATTAAATAAACACACACAGATTAGAAAGACAAAATCAGTAGTGGTGCTAAAAGTGATAAGCATCTGGCAGCATCTGTTGCTACTCACTTGATATTGGATCACATTCCCTCAGTGGTGTCTCTTTGCAACTTTTGTTGTCACAGATTTTCTAGTGTGTCAACTTTGGAAGAAAACTGAAAGGGAATCTTGGTTCATCCACATCCCTAGCATTTTGCAAACTTGTGCAAGAGAACACTTGTGACTCATGATCAAGTAATCAAAAAATATACTGTATGGACAACTAAGCTTAAAGAATTGTGTGCACCCATACCTCTGTTGAAGATTCATGATATCTACACTGGCATCAAGGGTCCTGAGATGTATTTTTATTTTATAAAAACATGTAGAGCCTGACATGTTGGATACAGAAACTATTCTAAATCTTAATATTAATCCATTTAAACTTAGAACAAACCTGAGAGATAGCTGCTATTATTAATTCCATTGTGTATATGAGGGGATGAGAGGTTAAATAGATTTTTCAAGGTCAAAGTCTAGGATCCTAGGTAGAGCTGGGATCTGCAGCCCGGCCTCTTCTGGCTCTTACTGTCCAAATTTCTTCTCATCTAAACCAAACTGCAAATTAATGTAAACTCCTTCCACAGATTTATAGCCTGAACTGTCAATATCTTCTGTAAATGAGTTTTCCAATGTTGAAGCTAGTTTTCCATGCAAGTCAGATTTTTAAATAACAATTATTATTCAATTATCTCTTAACTGAATATAGAAGAAACTATAGAGATGACTATAGTTGTAGCTTATAGGTGACACCTAGCTAATTGTGGGTGTATGACTTTAAAAAAATCAGTCTTTGGTAGCATTGGTCCTACTTTGCCATAGGGAAACAATGAGCCAGGGAAAAGAATGTAAACTTTGGATTTTTTTTCATAGTACCTTTTTATCTTATATCTGGTTCTGCACCCATTTTTATACATGTATATGTATGTACACATGTATGCACACACAGCTTACACAGTGTTTTAAAATTTTGAGTGAAAATTTACAAATCAGGAAATATCTATATCTATAATCTATCTATCTCCATCTCAATTAATCAACTACCCTTTCTTTAAAGCCCTCCCTGATCAGTTCAAAATAAAGTAAACTTTAGCAGGTAAACTGAATTAGCTTTATGTCTGTTTCTGGCAATTTCACATACATAATGATTCTGCATCCAGATTTTATGTTCAAGAAAGGGCAGAAGCATTACTTACCCGGTTGTTGTCAGCCTTTAGCAGGCAAGTGCAATAGTGTACTTAATTAAGTTAATTAAGTAAATGATTTTATTTCTTTAAAATACATCTATCATAAACTACTTTGGGAAATTCTTAACGATATTGCAATAAAATATCCCCATTTTTCTTTTGTTTAATCAATTTTTTCCACCATTTTAAAATACTCGGTAGCTCCCTGTAATTGTTTATGAAAATGGATCTGTTGATGTAAGCAAAATCACCTCTAATAAGCATGGTTTTACATGCACACTCCAGAGAGAAAGATTAAAGCATAACACATTTATATTGTCAATATTGATATCATTCATCACTATTGATGAATTCACTTAGACAGATCAGCCTGCTCACAATAAATTAATTTAACATTGATTTTAATCATGTTCTCTGACTTAACTTTCTTAGAATATGTAGACCCATAACTAGATAAAACTTAGACTTGGAAATATCTTTCTTCTGTGTGCAGTAATGTTTTTACTTTCATAAAATAACTTTCAAAAAAGAGAGCTAATACAACTTACTATAGTAGAGGCCAGCTTACTGCTGCCATGGAATGACAGATTCCTGGTGCCATGAGACTCTCCGGAAAATGTAGTCATGTCAAGTCTCTGGGTCACAGAACATCAAATAAAATGGTCCTTCAAGGTGAATCACTCAGCACATCAGTGGTAAGGCTTGGCATTCCAAGACTTTGCTCAGAAAAGTCTACTATCATGTAATTGCCTGCCACCATCTGTGACTATGTTGAAGAAATAGAAAATTATCAAATTTAAGGGGGTGGGTATGTAGGGATAGCTAGTGTGCTATGCAAAAAAACAGACAAAACTGGTATCTCTGTTTGTAATCAGCAAACATCCCCTTATTATCAGGGCACTCAATTGACTTTTGCTATTTTTAAAGTCAAATATAATCAGAGGCAGAAAAAAGGAATTGCTTCTGAAAATGAATGCACCAGTCTCTAGCATTTTTAAACCAATTTATCTCTCCATATTTTAAGTGTTTGTCTAAAACAACATAGAAAAAATTGACACATTTATGTCATCAGCAAACTTACATTTACTGACATTGATTTAGCAAGCATTTGTGTGACAGGGAAGAGCACATTGGTTTTCCTGGCAGCTCCGGCAAGATAATTCTAAAAGAGTTAGACAATCAACACATTTCTTACTAAGTCAATTAGTATATGATTAATTGAAAAATGGTAGCTAGACAAAACTACTGCCTTTACTTTCGAAAGTCTGTTTTGGGGAATACAGTTCAGCTTTAGTTCTAGTTACTATTTGGTATTACCCATCACTGAAGTAATTGACTGTTTATTGCATCTGTTCAAAAATTCAATACATACAAGATATAATAAAATAAACATTTGTGTAATTACATTAACTCTAAGACTCTTTTACTTAGAGACAACCACCATTCATCACATTGTCCTTTAATTCCACAGTGTTTGTGTTGGAGATGTAGTATTCCAAAATAAATGCTGGGTGTTTTTTAAAAATATATATATTGGGATATTCGAAGTGGAAATATGATAAAATCAACATTTATCACATTATAGAAACATTATAAGTAGGAAGTAAAGTTCCAGAAATACCCTAGCACTAAATGAAATGACTCAAGTATTATTAGCTGCAAAACAGGAAAATAAGATCACTTTTCACAACAATTTGTTTTAGTAGAGAAAATCCATGTAGTCAGGTGAATGAAAGTTGACACCTATAGAAATAATTATAACCTAATATTCTATTTGTTATAGTTAATTCTCAACTTAAAGCATAAAGCATCAAAATGTTCCATTAACAGGCTAGCCCTTGAATCTTTGGGATCAAAGAAAAGATAAAATTCCATCATTTCCACTTGCTAGCTACATCACTTTGTTAATTAAACATCCTGAGTTTTAATTTCCTTCTTGATTTGTTGTATAAATTAAATTATATTTCATGATATGTGACACATATATATGTATGCTATCATTTGCAAGAAGTATTGGGAAATTACATACAATATATATAATTATATATATTATAATTTTTTATAATATTTCATGTTACCAATTATTTTCCCACCTTTCCTTCAAAAACAGATGGTAGAACATTAGTGATGACAGGGACTGGTTATTTTTAATGGATTGCATTATTATAAAAATTTAGAAAGTAAGTAAAATTTGTCTTCTTACTTCTTACATTTAAAACTTCATTCTTACTTCTAGCAATTCTCCTCATCCATGCACTATCCATCCATCCATTTATTCCACAGATGGTTTTGAGTAACTTCTGATTATTAGGAATTCTGACATTGTGTCAATTTGTTCTTGAGATGCCAACATGGAACTAGAATTGCAATAGACCTATTGAGGGAAATACTTACGGAAGACAGGAGAGGGAGAAAGAGTTGGCAGGACAGAAAAGACCTTTAGACCATGGCACAGTTGACACCCATGTGAACAGAGAAAGAACAAAGACAGATTAGTAGAAAGAGCCTCATCCTGGGATGCAGCTCTGAGAGATTCTCCACAAGCCCAAAGGGGATCTTCAGCAAAAGGAGCGCCCATAGAGGAGTCATAGTCGGCAGAAATGGCCAGGCTCCAGTATCCCCATTGTGGTCAGCCATTTCCTATAGGCTGCCTGGAAAAAGCATGAGTGGCCTCAGCTCAAATACTTTGTTAGATCTTGAAGGCCAGCAGGTGGACAGTGTCAGCTAACTGCACTCCTCCTGGCTGATTGACAAACTCTCTCTTGGAAGGATATTAGGCTGCTTATCTTAACGAATGCTGCAAAGAGCAACTGGAGGTAAAACAGATCTACTATGGCCTACAATGTAACCTTCTAATGAGGAAGTGGCCATTGTAAGCAAATAACTGAATGTGAGTGAGAGGAGTACTAATACAAGAATAATATTGAAATGTGTCCAATTGCCTAATTGTGGCTAGGGAAGTAAGCACCTAATACCTTTCAGGGCAAACCTTATAGTAAATTTAATGAGAACGTAGCATGAGGGAGGAGGGTTATGAATTGACCAAATAGGACAGGTAACACTAGGATCATCTATTGACTCCAGATAAAATAGTCTTAAAAACATACATTTAAATGATCCCTATTTCTTTACTCCTACTCAAACATTTTGCTCTGATCTTTATCATACATAGCAGAGAATTCATGTGTTTCTTCGTTAATTACATCTATACAATATATTTCCCAAGTATGGTGAGACTTCTGAATATCTCTAGTAAAGCAAATGATGAATATTATATTTTACTTTATGATTACCCTTGATTTGGCAAATGCTTGTCAAATTGCTCGACAGAGAAAAACAGAAAAAATTCCTCTTAAATGCTTACAGTTTTTTGTTCTCAATCTATTTCTAAAGAAATATAAGCCTCTTTATATTCAGCCATGCAAATTTGTATGCAATTCACCACCCAGTACTTGCTAGATTCTCTCTCGACCCTTTGAACATGATATTATTTCAAATCTAATTTTGTCCTACCCATATGAAATAAGCTATAATTCTTTATCTCATTCAAAATGCCATTTGAATAACTTTCTCCTAGAATAATCTTCCTAATGGTGATCATTCTCTGAAGCTAAATGTAAATAGAAATCCTTCAGGGCACAGTTCAAACGCTCCTTCTCCATGCAGCATTTACTTTTCTTCTTTAATGGGAAAGTGTTTGCCTCCCTGACTATCTCTACATTGCATTTTTACTATGACCCTTTTGAAGCATGTTTTACTTTCTAATGTAATTATTTAAACACAAGCTCATAATAGCTCTTAAGTAAACAGACTGCCTCAGTTTACAAGAAGCTTTTATATAAATCTCATTTTCTATCTACAATGACCCCATGAGGAAAGGGTCATTTTTAGTTTTTAATACTATTTTTAAATTTAATTATATTAGCAGTAATTGTTTTAATACTAACTCAAAGAATTGTTCAATTCACTTAGATATCAAAATGAGTAATGAGCAAAACCAAAAAGGAAACTCTGATCTTTTAGTATCAAATTAAGTAAACTTTCTAGAATTCTTTGATGATAGCTCTCTGAGGACAAGATTGATATTATGTCCAAATATCTATATAATCTTTATGTGATAATAAAGTTAAACATTTAAAGGAATAAATAGTATCCAAACTGCAGACATCATTTGAGTACGTATTCCACAAACAGCAAAGAGTTAAATTATTTCCTCCATTTGACCATACTCTATTTGGCATTTGTTCATTATTTGCTTCTGTCAGTGGTCCTAAGTAATTTTAGTATGTATATTTCTTGCCCCTCAAATTCTAGTGTATTCTTCAAGGGCAATATGTAGTTTTTTTGTTGGTGTTTATTTATTTGTTTTGGCATCTGTGCTGTTACTTGAAAGCACCCAGTGAGAGTGTGTGCAAATCGTCAGTCTCCCTTGGGAAAATGAAAGAGTAGTCCTTAAAACCCGTACAATTATGTATCTTTTTAGAGAAATTTTACTTTTTGATTATTAATTGTATTATTATACATCTTCAATTTTTTTTTGTAAAATTTTCTAAAGGTAGCAAATCCTTATAGCATATTAATAGCAAAAATAATTCACTTTAATAAATACTTGTAAATCTACAACTGAGAAATGCATTGCAATTTTCATTATTTATTGTTTGCTGACAATATCTAGTATATGTAAATCCACTTGGCAAATTTATTCTTATTAAAGTATTTTTGAAATTAAGTACATAAGGATACAAGGAATAGTTTACTTAAATTGTTTATATAAGAAAAAGTCATTGCTTATAAATTATGGCTCATAACATTTAATTAATATACTTGGTCTTATCTTTTAGTCATTTTGAATTAGGATATTGATAGTCAGCAAAATATGTTCATTTTATGAGGGAATATTAAAGTGTGATACTGTATTGCTCTGCATGTGCCCTCATTATGCTCTTTATATAGGTCAAGAAAAAGAGTGCAAAGTTGAAAAAGTGAGGTTTAACATTTTACTCTAGTACAGATGTGTTCTGACCATCTTTGACAGTGTATCTTACAGGACATTTCCAGATCTTTAAGTAACACACACCTAGAGGATTTTTTTTTCACTTGAATAAAAGCTTTTTTTTCTCCAACAGTTTAAAAGGTTTTAGATGAGGAGGTACCAGATGTCAGCAGTCCCAGTCTTTTTATTACAACTATAATGGAGAACAGCTTAGTGATTACCGCTGTGGAATTTAACCTTCGGGTCACCGATTCAATCCTTTAGTGCTGCTGGCCTTTTGATAATAATAGGTCTACTCTTGGACACACACACACATATGCACAGAGAGACATACATACACCACCTACATTCACAAAAGGATCAAGCAGTCAAGGCAATATATGAGATAATAGAAAGTAAAACATTATCTTAAAATGAGTTATAAAGACAAAAAGGAAATGCCACTTAATATTTATTATACTAAAAACATTAATGGGTACATTAATATAAGGTTTAATAGCTTCAGTGATATTGCTGTAAAATAATATTCTGGATTATATTTTAGATTTTGCATTTCTTTTATACTCTTCTACTAGGATTTAAGGAAGTTTATTATCACTGACTTATTGCCATTTAATTCACCTTAGTTATGATCCTAATCTGCAAAATGGTATGGAAGGCCAAAGTTAATCAGACTATGGAGTGTTCCAGAAAACAGTGTGGAGTTTCATTAGATGTTGTCCTTCCTTTTAAATCAGGATAAAATGATTATTTTGAAGCAAATTTTGATTGTGAATGGGTTGGTTTCTACCTCAGCAAGAAACCAGGCTATGCATTCAATGAAGCTAATGTAGAAAAATACTGTGGTTATAAAAGAGTTACCATAGGTTGCAGAGTAAGTTGTAACTCCCTCAGTAATAATATTTCAGCGTGAAAGACCTGATCAGAAAGACCTTTGCTTCTGAGCAATGTTTCAACAACCCATTTCAGCTAGGGAAAATAAATGAAGGAATGAAAATAAAAACAACAATCATGATTGCAGCTTATTGACAATTTATACTAACAGTGGCCCTACTAAAGAAGTTAACATCATTTCCAAATCCAGGACACATACTAAAATAGTCACTTTTTGGTAGAAGTAGTTAAATATCTTGCTAAGATAATACAGCCAATGAATACACAAATCCAAGGTAAAGGTTCAAATGATATTCATCTTAACCTAGACTATAGGAGGCACTCTTTTTTTTTTTTTTTTTGAGACTGAGTTTCATTCTTGTTGCCCAAGTAGAGTGCAATGGTGTGATCTCTGCTCACTGCAACCTCTGCCTCCCAGGTTCAAGTGATTCTCCTGCCCCAGCCTCCTGAGTGGCTGGGATTACAGGCGCATGCCACCACACCTGGCTAATTTTTTGTATCTTTAGTAGAGCTGGGGTTTCACCATGTTGTCCAGGCTGGTCTCGAACTCCTGACCTCGTGATCTGCCTGCCTTGGCCTCCCAAAGTGCTGGGATTACAGGCGTGAGCCAACACACCCAGCCGGGAGGCACTCTTAACCACATTGGTAATACTGAAGATGTTCGGTAAAGATGAACTGAAGAAAAGTGACTTACAAGCCAGTCATACTGTGTCTAATGGGTTGCTAAAATGCTTCAGGAATGTTATTTACACAAAGAAAGGAAAAGAAAGCCTACAGGTCCAGATAGAGTCCTCGAATCTTGAACAAATCAGTGAACTGGAGATAAGCAAGATTTAGCCTTTAGTTTATCATTCAATTTTTTATAGCATTACTTTTAGTTCAGTGACTTATGTTCCTCATTATGCTGGAAGTAGACACCACTCTTTTTCCTCCTTGACAATGCGTAAATGTGGGATTTTCTCAATCTAATTCATGATGTAATAAAAATGAATATCTATATATATAGATATGTATGTATGTGTGTGTGTATATATATTTATATAGCTTCTCCAGCTTCTTTGTACAGATTCTATGATCTCTTCTTTTTTTCTTTCTTTTTGCTTGTATTTGTTTGGCATAAGCATTAAACATATTTTTTTAATGAAATATTATCTTTAAAAGAGGAAAAAGAAATAGTCTTAGACAATCAGTGTGTGTGTCTTTCCTTACTCAAAGATACAATCATCATTTGTGGTACCCACCACTCTACTTTAGAACAAACAGGATTATCTTGAATTCCATGCCTTTCTTTCACATAAACCCACTATTCTTATTCTGGAGTAATAATCCCTTAATAATCAACCTACATTCCGAATTTTCAAGTAAAATTCCTTACAGGGAGCTATATTAGTTCATTTTCATGCTGCTGATAAAGACATACCTGAGACTGGGCAATTTACAAAACAAAGAGGTTTAATTGGACTCACAGTTCCATGTGGCTGGAGAGGCCTCAGAATCATGGTGGAAGTCAAGGAGTATCAAGTCACGTCTTACATAGATGGCAGCAGGCAAAAAGAGAGCTTGTACAGGGAAACTTCCACTTTTAAAACCATCCGCACTCATGAGAGTCATTCACTATCACGAGAACAGTGCAGGAAAGATCCACCCCATAATTCAATCACCTCTAACCAGGTTCTTCCCACTACATGTGGGAATTGTGGGACTTACAATTCAAGATGAGATTTGGGTGGGAACACAGCCAAACCATATTATTCAAAATGATTGGTTCTTCTTCTTCTTTTTTTTTTTTTTTTTAGTACAGACTAAAAATACAAAACCATAGTATAACACCACCTTGGCCAGGTTGGTCTTGAACTCCCAACCTCAAGTAATCCGCCTACCTTGGCCTCCCAAAGTGCTATGATTAGAGGCGTGAGCCACTGCACCCAGCAGATTCTTAAATGTAATATAAATATAATGGGAATTGAGTCCATGAAACTGTAGACCTCTGGCTCTGAGCAACACTAAGGCTCATCTTTCTCAGCAGTATTTACCTTCATAAGACTCTGAGTGTGTGTGGGTGTAGGGGTGTGCATTTGTATGTACTTTAAAAAATACCTGATTTATGTGGTGATTCTGGCATCATTGAAGCAAAACTGCTACTATAGCTAGTAATTCAGACTATAATCTTTTAGAGTAGTATTTACTCCTTACTAAATAAATAAATAACAAAGTTTTAGAGAAGGAAGGAAGGAAGGAAGGAAGGAAGGAAGGAAGGAAGGAAGGAAGGAAGGAAGGAA